>NC_028639.1:52716958-52824306 GCF_001406875.1 Solanum pennellii
TCTTGGAATATGGGTACTGGGATTACTTCTCTGAACTTCATGACGAACCTGCAGGACGAACCGTCGTGGACTCCGTAACCCCACACTTGGTCAGACTTCCCCATTTTCCTTCAGCAGCTGCACTACGCTGCCACCTACGGACCGTCACAAGCATGACGGACCGTCACAAGCTCCGTAGGTGGTCTCTTCTGCATTTCTTCGCTCAAAAACTTCCGCATACATCTTTGAATAGATTTCCTGCAAATAAGGAGAAACTTATATAAAAATTAGCACAAAAAGGCTTTTGGACACACTAAACTTAAAGAAAAAGTATTAATAATACCGTGAAACCATGGTATATCACTTGTTTAGTCCTGAAATGCAAATATTCATTTACCCTGAAATTAAAAATATTTTCATCTTGTTATTACATAAATTTATTTTATATATAAAAATTTATAGAACTTTTTTTATTTTTATGATACAATAAAATTTAAATGAAGCATGTTTAACATTTTTCATCTAAAAAAAGATTAAAATATCCTCTCCACATTGAATTCTTAAGTAAAGTACTATTTATTCATGAAAATACGGATAAAATATAGATAAACTAGTATTTTACCCAACCCATTTATTATCCAATCAATTTTTATTCATATCAAATATGAACGGGTTGAATTATTATCCATTTTATGTTTACCATTTTCAACCTGCCTGCATTTGCCACCACTACCTGAAAACATCAAATCCAAACAGGAGCGGCTCAAACATATTAGTGGCCTAAAGCAAAAATCAAACGGGGCCTTAAACTTTAATTGTTAATAACTTTTATATAGTTGATTTGTTCTAGTTTTTAATTGATAATACAACCATTCTTATTTTAAATTATTTTTCATGAGATATAGTATTCCAAATATGTCAATTTTCTTCTAATAATTCCTTCAATTCATGAAAAATTTACTTTTTCTACAAATAGTATTCTATTTGTTAAAAAATAATAAATTATAACCTATTATTATTAAAAATGAGGTCCCTTAAATTTAGGGGCCTGAAGCAGATATCTATTTTTTAACACTGTCGAGTCACCTCTGAATCCAAACCTCAAGTACAGAACAATATCAATCTTTCACCTAGGAACTCACAGAACACCAGAAGAGTGTATGGCTCCATAGAACATGAAACAAATACAGACAAGGATAGTCAAATAGGCACCAGAATGACCCCCCTTTTCTACTCATAGTTTGACCCTTGGGGAGTTTTTGTTGACTTCAATGTCATAATGGGTAGTGAGGGAAAAATTGGGAGGCAGAAACCATAGATTTGAAGAGAGCCTAGAATATTTAGACTGCTTCAATGATTGTGATTTGTGGTCTCCAAGATGCAGGTTTCTCAGGCTCAAATTTCACTTGGTGTGATAACAGAGATCCTCCCACTACAATTTGGAAAACACTCGATCGATTGGTTTACAACTCAAAGTAGTTTGACAACTATAATACTAGTGTTATTTCAAGCTTGCTCTGACCATGCCCCTCTACTTATTACTATGAAGAATGATAGCCTCAGAACATCAAATATTTCATATTCCTTAATTTCTAGGCTGATCATCCCAACTTCCTACAAACAGTCAAGGAAGCTTGGGAAATAGAGGTTTTTGGGAATACACTGTACATCCTCCATTAGAAACTCAAAAACACCAGCAAATGCCTTAGTAAATGGTCCAGACAGACACGTATGGGTACATTTTTTAAGAACCAAAAATATTGAAAACACATATGAGATTACTTGAGGACAGTGGCGGAGTCAGAATTTCTTAAAGGTGTTCAGAAATAGAAATTTGTTATGTTAAGGGTGTCCAAAATAGGTTATTTAATCATTTCGTATATCATTTTATTTGTATATATGTTAATTTTTTTCCGACGAAGGGTGTCCAAACCCTTGCTAGTATGTGGCTACGCCACTGCTTGAGGACAACTGTATAACCAATAACACAGTTGATAATAGATATGAGCTTTCTAAATGCAGGGCAGAATATACAAGATATTTGAAAATTCAAGACTCTATCCTCTGGACAAAAATCTAAAGCTAGATGGATAGAAGAGGGTGATGCAATTACTGCTTTTTTTTACAGCATCATAGAAAACGGAAGAAAGAGGCTCGCTCATAGAAAAATTATGAATGTGCAGGAACAATACATTGTAGGAAATGAGCCTATAGCTAAAGCTTATTGTGTCTTATTTTTCAGAACATGTTTACTCAAGAGAGGCGGTTAAACAACTTTGAAACTCTCAGATGCCTTGATAATATTAATTATAATGATGACGATAACTCTATGCTTAATGCTATGCCTACTGTCACGGACTTAGAGTCTTACTAAATTTTCGTGCGGCATTTGAAAACTTAGTCACGAATCTTTCATGATCTCGTAAGCTCAAGTAAGTCATTTATGCTAAACTGACTTAGTTTTAAATTTACAGACATAGCAAAATAAATAATTTTTGAATTTAATTTAATTTTTATTTTTTATTTTCTTCTCTCCTCTTTTTTGAATTATTTGTCTAATTTTGGGATGATAATTATGATATTTAATTTTCCTATATTTTATCTCTTCAATTACTATTTTTAACTCACACGTTACTTTAAGGTGCCTATCCAATAATATTTTTTATTTTCCTGCCTTCTTTATACACTCAACAAAAAATAAACGTTCTTTACACTAATCTAAAATCCATTTATTTTACAGCCTTATTGATACAATCCACCAAAAGTAAAAGTTTATACTTTACACACCAAAGTAAAACCTTTTTCTCTTCGCAACATTTTTATTCATCCAAAACATTAGATATTCCTATGCAATTTATTTTGCTAAAAGTTTTCACTTTTCACCCTTCTCTCTTCCATCATCTTTCACCGTTGTTTCACTTTCAATTCTTCACTTTCATCCATCCTTTTACTATTGTTAATTTTTTCTGTTTCATATTTTTATTTCTATGAAAGAATACCTCAAAAAAGTCTTATTTCATATTGTGATTGTGGCTTCTTGAATGGTTCGGGTGTTACGTTCCAATACACTAACTTGGATCGAGTGCCAAGTTTTGTCGCATATATGGAATCGGGTGTCACGTTCGGCACAAAAATTTAGATCGGATACCACGTAGGGTTACACTAACAGTTTGTTTGTAAATTCCATGAGAGTACCATGAATTGTTATAAGATATATTTTGAGAATATGGATTGTTCGTTGATCCTGATAAGATGATTAATATTTGCTATTTTTCGGTATATGTTTGTTTTATTATGTTGTGGTTACTTGGATATATTTCACTTATTGGGATAGCCGTGTGATCCTATCAGTACACTGTGGTTGTATATTGATATTGCATACACTTGCTCTTTCTTTGTTGAGTACATGACATCTTTAGACGACTACTGACAAACCTCGTTTAGAAGACCGGTGATCTATTCGAATTCAAGGGTGAGTCAGTTCTTCCAGGCAACCATGAGTTCTTCTTTTGCTCACTCCATCTTATTCAAACTTATTGAATCAAGTAGAATTGGAGAAATTATTCTGCCATTGATGAACAATATGCATGGAAATCTGATATTGAAGATGAAGATCAAGAGGAACAAAATGTGTGATCAAGAGGAACAAAATGTGTGATTGAAAGAGAATGAAAAACTAACTTACTTCATGAAAACTACAATCTATATATATACAATCAAAAGCTAAGAAGAATCTAGAAGCTTAGACTAACTAACTTCTTGACACACTAATTCCAAAGCTTAACTAACTAACTAACTAATCATATAACTAATTTGTCAACTCAGTCTAATTACAATTTGAACAATAATAACATTTATCTCAATACCCCCCCTCAAATTGTTGGTGGGAAGCTCACAAACAACTTGTGTAATATCTTGGAAAGCTGAATATTTGGCAAGGCTTTAGTTAGAACATCTGCCAGCTGATTTCCAGTAGGAATGTGATGGAGTGAAATGAGACCTTGTTGCAACTTGTTTCTCACAAAATGACAGTCTACCTCTATGTGTTTCGTTCTCTCATGAAACACAGGATTCTTGGCTATGCGGATAGTTGCCTGACTATCACAAAAGACAGATATGGGCAAGGTGCATGTCAAGTTCAGCTCTGTCAAAAACCTTTCAAGCCATACTATTTATCCCACCACCTTTCTAATTGCTCTGTGTTCTGCCTCTGCTGAGGACAAAGATATAGTCGTTTGCTTCTTAGATTTCCAGCTAATAGGACTGTCTCCCATTAAAACTACATAACCACTTACTGACTTTCTTGTATCAGGACATGCAGCCCAATCTGAATCACAATATGCAGTTATTGAACAATCTGTGTTGTTGGACAAATATATATCCAAACAAGGATCATTTTTGAGGTATCTTAAAACATGATATGCAACCTTGAGATGTGGTTCTCTGGGATTCTGAAGAAACTGACTAAGATGTTGGACACTAAATGCTATGTCAATTCTTGTGTTAGTTAAGAAATTCAACTTTCCTACCAACTTTCTATAGTATGTAGGATCTTTCAACAATATGTTGACACCCAATTTTGGCCTAAAATTATTAAAAAATTCGTAATTTTGGGCCACAGTACTAAGCCCGTTATTTGAGCCCATTTTGTGTTTTTTATTTAAGTTATTAACTAGGTCAAAAGGGGGGGGGGGGGAAATGAATTTTCAGAAAAAGAAAAAAAGGGAAAAAACCCTTCTCCTTCCTCTTCCCAGCCGCCTCTCCTCCTCCCCTTTGTCCATTCAACTTCTCCTCCAAACCCCCCCTAACCGCCTCCCTCTCACAGACCAGTCGCCCCCTTTCCTCTTCCTCACTCATCCTCTCCTCTCCCCTTTCTCCTCCCAGCTGCCTCCAGCCGCCCCCCCCCTCTCCTCTCAGCTGCCTCTAGTCGCCTCCCCTTCCCCTTCTCTCACTCCTTCTTCCTTCTTCCAGCCGCCTTCCTCTTTCTTCCTCTACTTCTCTCCTCCAGCCACCACCCAATCGTTCCTCCATAAAAAAACCAACAAAACCCCAAACCCCATCTCCTTCACCTCCCCTACCACCTCATCAGATCGGGTCTTCAACTTCGCTGCCGGACCCGCCACTCTCCCGGAAAATGTCATCCAAAACCCCTCCCTTTCACTGCTCTGAGCTCACGCCACCACTGACCGGAGAAGAACATTAAACAGCAAGCAAACAATCGCCTCAACCCCTTTCTCCCTCCCTTCATCCCCTTTCTTCTCTCCTCCTTGGCATCGGCGAAGGCGCCCGGCGACAACAACAGGCCTGGAGAGGCCACCAGTGAAGGAAAACGACAGCAACCGGCGAAAGCTCCGGCTGAAGCAGCTCTAGCTGGCGACAACCAGCCGCCAAGAATCAGCAACTCCGACGAACAAGCAACGAAAACGAAGCTCTAATCACACCAGTGCAAACAGAACCAGATCACCGCGATGCCGACATGACTTCGGTAAAAATGGTAATCTTTTGCTTTAATCGTATGACTATTTTACTTTGCATTTTCTTTTCCATTTTAGATCTAACCGGAGGATTTCAAATTCTGGCCATTATTATTTTATTCTTGTGATTCTTTAGTCACTATTATGATATTCCAGTGCCCCCTACTATTATTGAGCTTTCGCGCTAAACGTTGAGGGTAGTTAACTCATACTCCAATAATGTTTTGTTCTTATTTTGCACTGTTTCTTGTTCTTATTACCTTTAGTAATATGTGTATATTTATTTTCTTATGGACTTAGCTTTGTTAGTCATCTTGATTATGGTGTTTGTGCTATTGCAATTTATATTTTTTGGGTTTTGTGTGTTTTTTTTTTGTTAATATTAATTCGTGGCATTATTATTATTATTATTATTTTTTGGTCGTTGGATTGTTGGGTTTGCTTTTATTGTTTACTATTATTATTATTTTTTATTCTATTTTGGGGCAAGTTTTATTCACTTCTTTTTGTTAGGTTTTTTTTAATCACTGTGTTTCATTTTTATTTTTGGCGACTATATTTATAAGTCTAGTAATTATTGCTCATTTTGCTTTCATTAATTTCTTGTGAATTGTTTTGCCTTTTATTAAATATCTATTTATTTTCGACATTTTGATTCTAAAGTTAGGTATAATTTGTATTTTGGTCTCTTTATGATCCTGTTTGTCACTATTTACCGTTTTGTTATTAACAATTATGCTGATAGTCACTATCGTTTGGTTAGTTTATTTTATTTCACATTTCACTTTGTTATGTTAATTATTAGTTAAACGTTGCATATTATCTTAATCGATTTTCATTAGTTTCATATGATTGTTTCTATGGTTGATTGATCCATTTTTTTTTATATATTTATTATTATTTTAAATTATTTGGTTAATATATTCAATGATTGAATGGCCAATGAAAATCTATCCGTCGGGTTTAGAGGCCTTTCCATTTTAAAAGACGGAATTTTAATTTAAGTTTACATATTTTAGTTGTTGAAATTGGCCGATGAAGATATTACCGTCGATTTCCAAGGCCTCCCATGTTAATAAGACGGATTTTTATTTTTAGTTATTATTTGAGTTATTTATTTTTATTTATATTATTTTGGCACTAACCCTTTTACTAAGTGTTTTTACAGTTACCCGGAGGTGCTTCTCCTTGAAATTATTCGAAAAGTTCGAATTATATTTCATTCATTATTTTGTGAATATTGACGTTAGGCAAAATTTAGGCCGATAATTATTGCTTTATTGTGTATATTGTGTGTTTATTATATGTGTTTATTATATTCTTCCTCAATTTGAAAAAAAAATGAATTCAGTCGGGAACCACAATTGTGGATTCCAAGGGTGCCTAATCCCTTCCCTTCGGAATAACTTAAATCCCTTACCTAGAATCAATTGGTTTCATAGACTTTTCTTTAATAATTGGTTTCCTAGTTTTCCTAAATTAGGTGGCGACTCTTTTTTAAAACTCGTTTATTTTTAAAAACTTCGTTAAAATTGAATCAATTAATTATTTTCAAGTTGCCGTGACGTTTCGCCCTATTTCGACAGAGTAGGGATGTAAATAGAATGGCGACTTCACTGGGGAGTTTAGAGGTTTTAACCAATATGAATTTAATTTTTCAAATTGAGGAAATTTTTGTTTTATTATTATGTTATACCTTGTATTTTTATATTCGTTGATTATTTGTTTATTGTATTTATTCATTATTTATTTTATTGTGTATGTATTTTTTTTATTGCATTCATGGCATCTTCCAATATGTATGCATAGTATATTAAAGGATGGTTTGCGGAACCGCAACCGGACTTTAAAATACTCAATCCTTTTCCGGAATGATCGGCAATTTATTGGTTCGTCATGCGTCCAATGGTTGTCGTGAATTCCAGCCTAAGTTGTCCGCTTGGGTTCCCGGTCTTTCAAAAGCCACTCTTAGTCAACTAGGATAGAGCTAAACCAAATCCCGAATTTAGAGCATACTAACTAAGTTGACCCAACACCCATGGCGTGTTGTGCCCATTAGAAGACCACCCTGAGTCCAAAACGGCCCACGGCCTAAATGGACGTTCATATTTATGTGTTTAAATTTGAAGGATGTATATGTTGTTTGAGAAAATCATTGTCTCATAGGGTAAGGATTAGATTATAGTTTATATAAATTAAAGAAAGAGCTTCACAAGCTACTAGCCTATTCGAAGATGTTGGCATCCGAAGATTACAAAAAGCCAAGAAAGAAGAAGGATTTTTCGTGGAGGAAATGAAATATTTCAAATGACGTATACATCCTTCAAATCGATAGGCCTACCCTAGGCATAAAAGGGTCACATATTTGTATAGGACGCGCATAATTGTTTGTATGCTTTGTGATATATTCAGTTTTTCTTTAATTAAAACAGCATTTATGTTTTTTATTCATTATTTGTATGATATTTTGCATTATTCATTATGTACAGGAACTAACACTTTTACATTTTTGAGTTGTTCTTCTTCAAAGCGAAACGTTGATTTATGTCTCAATTCAGAAATTATTATTTGTCCAAAGTTGCAAGAGACAAGAGGATTAGCGAAATTAGAGTCCTCGCAATTCTCAATTATATCACGTCAAAACGATAAATCACGTCAAAACGATAAATCAGGGGAGTATTTGACTATGAGGTCGCATCCACTTATTTTTATTGTTATTTTGCATGATGGTTCTGCTCTCACATATTTCTCATATTTTTGTAGGGATACCGTCCCCGACATCAGTCGGGGATGGCCATAACGATGTTTGGATCTCGTGAAAATTGGGAAGAGACAAGGATCCAAGAAAACATCCAAAAAGAGTACAACAAATCATTACTGTAGAAATTCGTAGGGTACATTCAACAGACACTAAATATTGACGATTAAGAGGTTATAAAACATATTGGTGCGGGAAAAAAAAAGCACTTCATGACTACAATTTTAGTGGCGTTAGACCTAGGAATTTCTTTGAGTTGTCTAAATCTTTAAATTATTATATGCCTTACCCGGCCGAACTTCACGTACCTGATTCTCATTTCGGTGAGATACGTAGGCAACCCTTCTAGGGTTCGGTATTATCTTTTTCAAAAAAAAAAAGAGGGTAAAAAGATTTTTAAAAAAAAATAGTTTGTGCATATTTTTCAAGTCATTCTGCACGAACTACGCACACCTGATTCTCATGTTAATGAGATACGTAGGTAGCCCTTCTCGGGTTCGGTAATCATTCTTCAAAAAAAAAATTAAAATTAAAAAAAAAATTGTTTGTACATACCGTAAGAGTCATGTCTTCAGCTCGGTTGAGACCTATGTAGTTAAGAGCATGTAAATATATTCAATATGATTGAAAAGACTGATTTTGCGGTAAACTACAGATTCTCGTGGTACCTCTTATATGTACTTTTGTGATGCTTGAAAATTCTCTTGCATGCAATCAAGATAAGAATAAAACTAACCTTATGTTTCATGTGCATTGTGTGGTGAGATTTTGATCAAAGTGCAATTGTGTTACACTGTTGATCTAGAACTTGACCTGAATGTTTTTCGAGGCGAAATCATGAGTAATGTTTGGTTTGAGAAAGGATTGTAGGCCCTTTTGACCCGATTGTGCCTTTCAAAGCCTACCAGATTACATTAATCCCTAGTTTTCCCATTTTGAGCCTGAAGCCTTTATTTGGACAACCATATCTTAACCACTACCCTTTTGAGTGCTTACAAGCACTATCCTCTCTTGGCCCAACCTTCTTGAGTGCACAAAGAATGTGCAAATTATAAGAGGAGATCCATGTTTGAAATTTCAAAAAGCAAAGATATTGAGTCTCTCAAAATCAAGAAAGCAAAGACTCTAGAGAAAAAGAGAAAGAAAAAAAGAAAAAAAAAGTGGAAGAAATAAAGAAAGGCAAAAATTTCCTTTACAGGATCAGTGAAAGGTGAGAAGGACAAACCTCAAACAAAAAAGAAAAAATTATTATAATAAAGAAGTGAACAAAGAAAAGCTCCAACAAATAAGGACTCAAAAGAAGGAAAAGAAGAGAAGAAGAGAAAAGCTCAAAAAAAAAAAAAAGAGAGAGAGCTCAAAAAAAAAAGAGGAAAAAAGAGGAAGGGAAAAACGTTAAAAATGAGGATTCAAAAGAAGATGAAAGGTGGGAAAACAATGAAGAGGATCTGACGCCAAAGACGTACCAATCATTAAGAGCACAAATTCTGTGTAACACTCAAGGAGGAATTCAGTCACTTTTATCTCAAATAAATATCCTACCCATCCCTAAGCCTAAGTTACAAGACAATGACAAGCCCTACATGATCTCATTCCAAATGTTCTCACATTAGTGGAGATTTACATAACGGTCAAGCATATGGTATCACAGTTGTGTACATTGAACATTCTTGTGAGTGTGAGTGCACTTTGAAAAATGTCCTATAATCAAATGTCTCAAATATGTGTGAAATAGGACTAGCTTTGTCGTGAGGGCACTTGAAACATGAGGATTGATACAATTCAAAATCTTTGTTTGAAACAAGATGAACGGATCTTGTTGATCCTTAAGTATATTTGAGGTACCACTTGAAGCTGTAGGAATTACCTTAATTCAATCTTTAAAAAAAAATTAAAAAAAAAAGGAAAAAAAAAGAATGGGAGATTTACCTGCAATCCTAACTGTTGGTACCAATCGTGGTGAAGATTTGACTATCTCCTCACTTTTTTTCATTTTGTTTTGAAAAAAAAAAAAGAGAAATTGTCTTTTCAGTTGTTCATTATAAAAGGTGTTATTAAGTTAATCTTATATGTGTGAGACGCCTATTTTACTTCATTGGATTGTCCATCCCCAAAATGTGATATGTCTTGTTTTAGGCTTTGAATATAGCAAAGGATACCATTTGCATATTCCATCATGTTCATATGGTGCATTTTCTACTGATAATTTTTCAGATTCTTTGCAGCACCCATCATCCACAAGATTGGAATTACATTTGACCTAATTCCTGCCTCAACAGGATATGTAGGCGCCACGATGGCTCGGTCATATACCAGTGTGATTATTACTTCTCATTACAATAAAAACTGGGACAAAATTTTTGAAGATATTTCAAAAATTCACAATAGAGATAGTCAACAAGTCAAGATTGAAGATCATTTTGAGATGTGCCGAAATTCTAACTGGGACAGAATTTTGAGGAGGACCTCAAAATTCTGATAAGTACTGCCAGAAACTTGATAGCAACTACAAAGAGCATGCATCACAAGTTAATTCATGCATCCCTAGTTAATATTCATGCATTGAGAGTCAATTCATGCATCGCTAGTTAATATTCATGCATTGAGAGTCAATTCATGCATCGAGAGTTAATATTCATGCATTGAGAGTCAATTCATGCATCTCTAGTTAATATTCATGCATTGAGAGTCAATTCATGCATCGAGAGTTAATATTCATGCATCGAGAGTTCATATTCATGCATTGCTAGTTCATATTCATGCATTGCGAGTTAATATTCATGCATCGAGAGTTAATATTCATGCATCGAGAGTTCATATTCATGCATTGCTAGTTCATATTCATGCATTGCGAGTTAATATCATGCATCGAGAGTTAATATTCATGCATCGAGAGTTCATATTCATGCATAGCTAGTTCATATTCATGCATTGCGAGTTAATATCATGCATCGAGAGTTAATATTCATGCATCGAGAGTTCATATTCATGCATAGCTAGTTCATATTCATGCATTGCGAGTTAATATCATGCATCGAGAGTTAATATTCATGCATCGAGAGTTCATATTCATGCATAGCTAGTTCATATTCATGCATTGCGAGTTAATATCATGCATCGAGAGTTAATATTCATGCATCGAGAGTTCATATTCATGCATAGCTAGTTCATATTCATGCATTGCGAGTTAATATCATGCATCGAGAGTTAATATTCATGCATCGAGAGTTCATATTCATGCATAGCTAGTTCATATTCATGCATTGCGAGTTAATATCATGCATCGAGAGTTAATATTCATGCATCGAGAGTTCATATTCATGCATAGCTAGTTCATATTCATGCATTGCGAGTTAATATCATGCATCGAGAGTTAATATTCATGCATCGAGAGTTCATATTCATGCATAGCTAGTTCATATTCATGCATTGCGAGTTAATATCATGCATCGAGAGTTAATATTCATGCATCGAGAGTTCATATTCATGCATAGCTAGTTCATATTCATGCATTGCGAGTTAATATCATGCATCGAGAGTTAATATTCATGCATCGAGAGTTCATATTCATGCATAGCTAGTTCATATTCATGCATTGCGAGTTAATATCATGCATCGAGAGTTAATATTCATGCATCGAGAGTTCATATTCATGCATAGCTAGTTCATATTCATGCATTGCGAGTTAATATCATGCATCGAGAGTTAATATTCATGCATCGAGAGTTCATATTCATGCATAGCTAGTTCATATTCATGCATTGCGAGTTAATATCATGCATCGAGAGTTAATATTCATGCATCGAGAGTTCATATTCATGCATAGCTAGTTCATATTCATGCATTGCGAGTTAATATCATGCATCGAGAGTTAATATTCATGCATCGAGAGTTCATATTCATGCATAGCTAGTTCATATTCATGCATTGCGAGTTAATATCATGCATCGAGAGTTAATATTCATGCATCGAGAGTTCATATTCATGCATAGCTAGTTCATATTCATGCATTGCGAGTTAATATCATGCATCGAGAGTTAATATTCATGCATCGAGAGTTCATATTCATGCATAGCTAGTTCATATTCATGCATTGCGAGTTAATATCATGCATCGAGAGTTAATATTCATGCATCGAGAGTTCATATTCATGCATAGCTAGTTCATATTCATGCATTGCGAGTTAATATCATGCATCGAGAGTTAATATTCATGCATCGAGAGTTCATATTCATGCATAGCTAGTTCATATTCATGCATTGCGAGTTAATATCATGCATCGAGAGTTAATATTCATGCATCGAGAGTTCATATTCATGCATAGCTAGTTCATATTCATGCATTGCGAGTTAATATCATGCATCGAGAGTTAATATTCATGCATCGAGAGTTCATATTCATGCATAGCTAGTTCATATTCATGCATTGCGAGTTAATATCATGCATCGAGAGTTAATATTCATGCATCGAGAGTTCATATTCATGCATAGCTAGTTCATATTCATGCATTGCGAGTTAATATCATGCATCGAGAGTTAATATTCATGCATCGAGAGTTCATATTCATGCATAGCTAGTTCATATTCATGCATTGCGAGTTAATATCATGCATCGAGAGTTAATATTCATGCATCGAGAGTTCATATTCATGCATAGCTAGTTCATATTCATGCATTGCGAGTTAATATCATGCATCGAGAGTTAATATTCATGCATCGAGAGTTCATATTCATGCATAGCTAGTTCATATTCATGCATTGCGAGTTAATATCATGCATCGAGAGTTAATATTCATGCATCGAGAGTTCATATTCATGCATTGCTAGTTCATATTCATGCATTGCGAGTTAATATCATGCATCGAGAGTTAATATTCATGCATCAAGAGTTCATATTCATGCATTGCTAGTTCATATTCATGCATTGCGAGTTAATATTCATGCATCGAGAGTTAATATTCATGCATCGAGAGTTCATATTCATGCATAGCTAGTTCATATTCATGCATTGCGAGTTAATTCATACATCACTAGTTAATTCATGCATAGAGAGAAAATTCATACATCGCGAGAAGAGTCCATACCTCGCAGAAAATTCATGCATTGAGAGAAGATTTCATACCTCGCAGAAAATTCATGCATCGCGAGAAGATTTCATACCTCGCAGAAATGTATGCATCGCAAGAAGATTTCATACCTTGCGGAATTCATGCATCACTAGTTAATTCATGCATCTAGAGTTAATATTCATGCATCGCGAGTTAATTCATGCATTGCGAGTTAAAATTCATGCATCGCGAATTAATATTCATGCATCGAGAGTTAATTCATGCATCGCGAGAAGATCTCATACCTCGCAGAAAATTCATGCATCGCGAGAAGATTTCATACCTCGCAGAAAATTCATGCATCACTAGTTAATTCATGCATCGAGAGTTAATTCATGTATCGAGAGTTAATATTCATGCATCATCACTAGTTAATATTCATGCATCGAGAGTCAATTCATGCATTGAGAGTCAATTCATGTAGAACTAGTTAATATTCATGCATCGCGGATTAATATTCATGCATCGCGAGGAGATTTCATCCCTCGCAAAATTTTATGCATCGCGAGAAGATTAAATTCCTCGCAAGAGTTTACATATCGCAAGAAGATTTCATACCTTGCGGAATTCATCCATCGCGAGAAGATTTCATCCCTCGCAAAATTTTATGCATCGCGAGAAGATTTCATCCCTCGCAAAATTTTATGCATCGCGAGAAGATTCAATTCCTCGCAAAAGTTTATATATCGCAAGAAGATTTCATACCTTGCGGAATTCATCCATCGCGAGAAGATTTCATCCCTCGCAAAATTTTATGCATCGCGAGAAGATTAAATTCCTCGCAAGAGTTTACATATCGCAAGAAGATTTCATACCTTGCGGAATTCATCCATCGCGAGAAGATTTCATCCCTCGCAAAATTTTATGCATCGCGAGAAGATTAAATTCCTCGCAAGAGTTTACATATCGCAAGAAGATTTCATACCTTGCGGAATTCATCCATCGCGAGAAGATTTCATCCCTCGCAAAATTTTATGCATCGCGAGAAGATTAAATTCCTCGCAAGAGTTTACATATCGCAAGAAGATTTCATACCTTGCGGAATTCATCCATCGCGAGAAGATTTCATCCCTCGCAAAATTTTATGCATCGCGAGAAGATTAAATTCCTCGCAAGAGTTTACATATCGCAAGAAGATTTCATACCTTGCGGAATTCATCCATCGCGAGAAGATTTCATCCCTCGCAAAATTTTATGCATCGCGAGAAGATTAAATTCCTCGCAAGAGTTTACATATCGCAAGAAGATTTCATACCTTGCGGAATTCATCCATCGCGAGAAGATTTCATCCCTCGCAAAATTTTATGCATCGCGAGAAGATTAAATTCCTCGCAAGAGTTTACATATCGCAAGAAGATTTCATACCTTGCGGAATTCATCCATCGCGAGAAGATTTCATCCCTCGCAAAATTTTATGCATCGCGAGAAGATTAAATTCCTCGCAAGAGTTTACATATCGCAAGAAGATTTCATACCTTGCGGAATTCATCCATCGCGAGAAGATTTCATCCCTCGCAAAATTTTATGCATCGCGAGAAGATTAAATTCCTCGCAAGAGTTTACATATCGCAAGAAGATTTCATACCTTGCGGAATTCATCCATCGCGAGAAGATTTCATCCCTCGCAAAATTTTATGCATCGCGAGAAGATTAAATTCCTCGCAAGAGTTTACATATCGCAAGAAGATTTCATACCTTGCGGAATTCATCCATCGCGAGAAGATTTCATCCCTCGCAAAATTTTATGCATCGCGAGAAGATTAAATTCCTCGCAAGAGTTTACATATCGCAAGAAGATTTCATACCTTGCGGAATTCATCCATCGCGAGAAGATTTCATCCCTCGCAAAATTTTATGCATCGCGAGAAGATTAAATTCCTCGCAAGAGTTTACATATCGCAAGAAGATTTCATACCTTGCGGAATTCATCCATCGCGAGAAGATTTCATCCCTCGCAAAATTTTATGCATCGCGAGAAGATTAAATTCCTCGCAAGAGTTTACATATCGCAAGAAGATTTCATACCTTGCGGAATTCATCCATCGCGAGAAGATTTCATCCCTCGCAAAATTTTATGCATCGCGAGAAGATTAAATTCCTCGCAAGAGTTTACATATCGCAAGAAGATTTCATACCTTGCGGAATTCATCCATCGCGAGAAGATTTCATCCCTCGCAAAATTTTATGCATCGCGAGAAGATTAAATTCCTCGCAAGAGTTTACATATCGCAAGAAGATTTCATACCTTGCGGAATTCATCCATCGCGAGAAGATTTCATCCCTCGCAAAATTTTATGCATCGCGAGAAGATTAAATTCCTCGCAAGAGTTTACATATCGCAAGAAGATTTCATACCTTGCGGAATTCATCCATCGCGAGAAGATTTCATCCCTCGCAAAATTTTATGCATCGCGAGAAGATTAAATTCCTCGCAAGAGTTTACATATCGCAAGAAGATTTCATACCTTGCGGAATTCATCCATCGCGAGAAGATTTCATCCCTCGCAAAATTTTATGCATCGCGAGAAGATTAAATTCCTCGCAAGAGTTTACATATCGCAAGAAGATTTCATACCTTGCGGAATTCATCCATCGCGAGAAGATTTCATCCCTCGCAAAATTTTATGCATCGCGAGAAGATTCAATTCCTCGCAAAAGTTTATATATCGCAAGAAGATTTCATACCTTGCGGAATTATGCATCGCGAGAAGATTTCATCCCTCGCAAAATTTTATGCATTGCAAGAAGATCCCATCCCTCGCAAAAGTTTATACATCGCGAGAAGATTCCGTCCCTCGCAAAATTTGCGTCGCGGAAAGATCTTCATGCCCCGCAAGCAATCATGCACTGCTAGAAAATGAATCGTGCATCGCAAAGGAAATATTTATCCCGCAACGTCAACTGACGTTAAATGTCAAGAAGAGAAATTAAGTGTCGACACGGTGAAAGACACTGTCTCCCATTCAAATTGCATCTTCAAGCTGACGAGTTTTATCTCAGTCGTTATCAAGAGCATTCGATAGGATAAATTTCTTTTAAAAAAAATCAACAAAAAAAAAATCAATCAAAAAAAAAATAATCAAAAAGAAAAAAAATCAAAAAAAAAAAAACAGGAGCAAACTACTTCAACAAGGATGCAACACATCATAGAACCTTTTGGAGACAAGTCTGGGATTGACTTCCATCACATGCAACAGCACTTCTCTACAAAGGTCATGTGTTCGGTCAAAATTGGGTTTGTCAATTTTCGTTGTCCACGATTTCTTTCATCAATCATACACAACGAAAGGGACAGCTGTTGACACCCAATTTTGGCCTAAAATTTTTAAAAAATTCGTAATTTTGGGCCACAGTACTAAGCCCGTTATTTGAGCCCATTTTGTGTTTTTTATTTAAGTTATTAACTAGGTCAAAAGGGGGGGGGGAATGAATTTTCATAAAAAGAAAAAAAGGGAAAAAACCCTTCTCCTTCCTCTTCCCAGCCGCCTCTCCTCCTCCCCTTTGTCCATTCAACTTCTCCTCCAAACACCCCCTAACCGCCTCCCTCTCACAGACCAGTCGCCCCCTTTCCTCTTCCTCACTCATCCTCTCCTCTCCCCTTTCTCCTCCCAGCTGCCTCCAGCCGCCCCCCCCCCTCTCCTCTCAGCTGCCTCCAGTCGCCTCCCCTTCCCCTTCTCTCACTCCTTCTTCCTTCTTCCAGCCGCCTTCCTCTTTCTTCCTCCCCTTCTCTCCTCTAGCCACCACCCAATTGTTCCTCCATAAAAAAACCAACAAAACCCCAAACCCCATCTCCTTCACCTCCCCTACCACCTCATCAGATTGGGTCTTCAACTTCGCTGCCGGACCCGCCACTCTCCCGGAAAATGTCATCCAAAACCCCTCCCTTTCACTGCTCCGAGCTCACGCCACCACTGACCTGAGAAGAACATTAAACAGCAAGCAAACAATCGCCTCAACCCCTTTCTCCCTCCCTTCATCCCCTTTCTTCTCTCCTCCTTGGCACTGGCGAAGGCGCCCGACGACAACAACAGGCCTGGAGAGGCCACCAGTGAAGGAAAACGACAGCAACCGGCGAAAGCTCCGGCTGAAGCAGCTCCAGATGGCGACAACCAGCCGCCAAGAATCAGCAACTCCGACGAACAAGCAACGAAAACGAAGATCTAATCACACCAGTGCAAACAGAACCAGATCACCGCGATGCCGACATGACTTCGGTAAAAATGGTAATCTTTTGCTTTAATCTTATGCCTATTTTACTTTGCATTTTCTTTTCCATTTTAGATCTAACCGGAGGATTTCAAATTCTGGCCATTATTATTTTATTCTTGTGATTCTTTAGTCACTATTATGATATTCCAGTGCCCCCTACTATTATTGAGCTTTCGCGCTAAACGTTGAGGGTAGTTAACTCATACTCCATTAATGTTTTGTTCTTATTTTGCACTATTTCTTGTTCTTATTACCTTTAGTAATATGTGTATATTTATTTTCGTATGGACTTAGCTTTGTTAGTCATCTTGATTATGGTGTTTGTGCTATTGCAATTTATATTTTTTGGGTTTTGTGTGTTTTTTTTTTAATATTAATTCGTGGCATTATTATTATTATTATTATTTATGGTCATTGGATTGTTGGTTTTGCTGTTATTGTTTACTATTATTATTATTTTTTTTATTCTATTTTGGGGCAAGTTTTATTCACTTCTTTTTGTTAGGTTTTTTTTTATCACTGTGTTTCATTTTTATTTTTGGCGACTATATTTATAAGTCTAGTAATTATTGCTCATTTTGCTTTCATTAATTTCTTGTGAATTGTTTTGCCTTTTATTAAATATCTATTTATTTTGGACATTTTGATTCTAAAGTTAGGTATAATTTGTATTTTGGTTTCTTTATGATCCTGTTTGTCACTATTTACCGTTTTGTTATTAACAATTATGCTGATAGTCACTATCGTTTGGTTAGTTTATTTTATTTCACATTTCACTTTGTTATGTTAATTATTAGTTAAACGTTGCATATTATCTTAATCGATTTTCATTAGTTTCATATGATTGTTTCTATGGTTGATTGATCCATTTTTTTTTATATATTTATTATTATTTTTAATTATTTGGTTAATTTATTCAATGATTGAATGGCCAATGAAAATCTATCCGTCGGGTTTAGAGGCCTTTCCATTTTAAAAGACGGAATTTTAATTTAAGTTTACATATTTTAGTTGTTGAAATTGGCCGATGAAGAAATTACCGTCGATTTCCAAGGCCTCCCATGTTAATAAGACAGATTTTTATTTTTAGTTATTATTTGAGTTATTTATTTTTATTTATATTATTTTGGCACTAACCCTTTTACTAAGTGTCTTTACAGGTACCCGGAGGTGCTTCTCCTTGAAATTATTCGAAAAGTTCGAATTATATTTCATTCATTATTTTGTGAATATTGACGTTAGGCAAACTTTAAGCCGATAATTATTGCTTTATTGTGTATATTGTGTGTTTATTATATGTGTTTGTTATATTCTTCCTCAATTTGAAAAAAAAAATGAATTCAGTCGGGAACCACAATTGTGGAATCCGAAGGGTGCCTAATCCCTTCCCTTCGGAATAACTTAAATCCCTTACCTAGAATCAATTGGTTTCGTAGACTTTTCTTTAATAATTGGTTTCCTAGTTTTCCTAAATTAGGTGGCGACTCTTTTTTAAAACTCGTTTATTTTTAAAAACTTTGTTAAAATTGAATCAATTAATTATTTCAAGTTGCCGTGACGTTTCGCCCTATTTCGACAGAGTAGGGATGTAAACAAATAAACCTTCACTTTCTTTGAGCTTGACTGTAGATTCAAGAGGTGATGTAACTGGTGAATAGCTTGAACATTCAAATTCATTCAACAAATCTAAGGTGAACTTTCTTTGTGAAATTAGAACTCCAGAATCCTTATATGATTTTTCCAAACCAAGGAAATATTTGAGTCTTCCCAAGTCCTTGATTTTGAATTTATCATGAAGATAACTTTTTAGAGAGGTGATTTCTTCAACATCAGTTCCTGTTAAGACAATATCATCAACATAAACAACAAAAAAAATCAAAGAGCTCCCAATTTTTCTGTAGAATAGAGAGTAATCACTCTCTGAATGAGAATAACCCCTTGAACACAAAACCTGAGTTAACTTGTCATACCATTAGCTACTTGCTTGTTTCAGTCCATATAAAGACTTTTTAAGTCTGCAAACCAACCCTGTGTCATCCACCATGAGCCCTGGAGGTGTAGCCATATACACTTCTTCATATAAATCTCCATGAAGAAAAGCATTGTTTACATCTAGCTGGTAAAAATTCCATCCCTTTTTAACAGCCATGCTGATCAAAATTCTGATTGTAGTCATCTTAACTACTGGAGAGAAAGTTTCATTATAGTCAACACCAGCCTGTTGAGTATAACCTTTCACAACCAGCCTAGAGTTCAATCTTTCTACTGTACCATCAGCCTTATGTTTGATCTTATAAACCCACCTGCACCCAATAGCTTTCTTTCCTATGGGTAGTTTAACAAGATCCCAAGTATTATTAGCATAAAATGCCTCAAATTCTGATGTCATTGCTGCTTGCCATGCAGGATCATGTGCTGCCTCCTCATATGAACATGGTTCATTGTCATGAAGTATACCTTTAACCAAAGGTTGATCATTTTGATTGGAACTTGGGAGGGATAAACAAGATAAAGGAAGTACAAGATGAGAAGATGGAGTTGATGATTGATGTTGTAAAGAAGGTAATGTGTAAGTGTATTCCTTCAAGTAAGTAGGAATTTTATGTGATCTACTAGATCTTCTAAGGTTTAAAGATTGAACTGGAGGTTGAGTGATGGTGTTTAGAATTTGGTTATCTGTTGGTGGTTGAATGATGGTGTTTGGAATTTGGTTATCTGTTGGTGGATCAGGGGCCAATAAGGATCAGGAGCCAATGATTGTTCAGGCATATTATTTTAGTGACATTAAAAGAAACATCATCATCCATAACTGATACTTTGTTAAAAATGTTGTCAGTAGATTTTAACATGTGTGGATCTATATGTAAGGCTCTTAGTACAGTACTAAAACTAGAATTAGACTCATATAATGCAAAAGGAAAAATATTATCATGGAATGTCACATCTCTGGAAATATGTATCTTCTTGGTGCTTAGGTCTAGAACTTTATACCCTTTTGTGTTACAAGGATATCCTACAAATATGTGAGGTGTTGATCTTGGATCAAATTTGTCTTTGTAAGTTTTTAGTGTAGGAAAACATAAACATCCAAAAGATCTAAGATGAGAATATGTAGGTGGTAGATGATGTAGTGTCTCAAAAGGTGTCTTGTTATTTAACACTGAATAGGAAGTCTATTAATCAAGTAGGTGGCTGTTAAAATACATTCTCCCCAGTATGTAATGGGAAGTTTAGATTGGTACAAGAGTGCTCTAGCAACTTCTAGGAGATGTTTATTTTTTCTTTCCAGTACACCATTCTGTTGTGGTGTATAAGGACAAGTCCTTTGATGTACTATTCCTTTGGCTTGAAGATATGTGTTGGTTTCATTGTTGGTAAATTCCGAACTATTATCTGTTTTATTGATTTAACAGTGGTCTTGAACTGGTTTTCTACAAGATATATAAAAGATTTTATTGTTTGAAGAGTATTGTTTTTACAGCTTAAAAGGTGAGTCCAGGTTGACCTACTGAAGTCATCAACTATTGTTAAAAAATACTTGTAATTGTTATAAGTTGAAACATGATAAGGTCCCCAGAGGTCCATATGAATAAGATCAAAAGGGCTGGTGCTAGAAACAATGGATTTTATTGGAAAAGAGAGCCTAGCTTGTCTAGCCATGGGGAAAATTGTACATGAGAAAGATTGTTTAGTTGAGAAAACAATAGGAATACTTGAGATACCTTTCATTTTTACAAAAGGGACATGTCCTAGCCTATTGTGCCACAAGTGATCAACTCAATTTCCATGAGACATAACAGAATTAGAAGCATTAGTAGTATGAACACAACTAGGAAGAACATCATTATTATTCAAGAATGTAGATGTGACATTACAAGAGTTTATAGTGGAAATATCATGTGGAAGATTACATGGATTACACTTAGAAGAAGAAGTAAGAAAACAAGATTTAGATGAACTACATGTAACAGAAGAAATTGATTCAGGAAGAGCTTTTACAGAATTGGAAGTGTGACATCTTGAACACAGGTAATATAAGCCATATTGTGCTCTACCAATCTCCAGAGGGCTCTTCAGTGAAGGGCCCTGCATTAAACAAGAAGATTTATTGAAACTGACCATCCCTTTTATATGTGAAACCAAGCAGTGTACTGGAATTAAGTTGAACTTAAAACTATGTACAAACAACACATTATACAAAGTCAGTGATGGATTCAAAAACACATTACCGATTTCTGTCACTTTCACTTTGTAGCCATTTGGAAGGGAAATTAGGAAAGGATATGGTATAGGTCTAAGATTGTTAAGAAGTAACTTGTTGAAAGTCATATGATGTGTGGCCCCTGAGTCTATGATCCAAGAATCAACGTTAAGTTTTAGGCATTTGCATGACAAATCACCAATATCATAAATTGAAGAATAACAAGTTAAGATACCTGCAAAGTTAACAGCTCCACCATTTAGATTCTCATTGTAGTATTTCTAATATTGTTTCCTGTTTGAACTTTCATATGATCCAACAAGTCTATCAGTCGATTGAATTGCTGATTAGTAAAAACTTGTCCTGATTGTTCATGCATTTTTCCCTTGCATTTGCCTGCTTCAGGTGACTTCTCACAACCATCTCTCATTGGTTCTTCTAAGAAACCATTAGCAATAGCTGTTGTACCTACATTTTTACCCTTTGTGAACTTGAAGTCTGGAGGAAAACCATGAAGCCTGTAACACTTTTCTTTGATGTGACCAGTTCTCTTACAATAATCACAAAACAAGTTAGACTTATTTGGAGGTTTGCTGGTACCCACAGTGTTCCTATTAGCAGTATAGTTAGTCCTAAAATTCGAACTAGTATCTCCTCTTGCATGAAAAACAGTTGAATCCAGATTGAATTTACTGTGAGACTTGACTTCCCTATGCTTTTCTTCCTGAACAAGAATAGAAAATGTTTGAGCCATAGTGGGCAAAGGATTCATCATCAAAATGCTACCCCTCACAACAGTATACACTTCATTTAGCCCCATTAAGAACTGAATAAGTCTTCTATCAATTCAATTTTGTGCATTTTTTATTTTCCACCACATGTACATAAGCATGTGCATTGTGAATTAGTATCCAAATTGTTGAGTTCTTCCCACGGTTTTCTTATCTTGGTGTAATACCCAGTGATATCCAAATTACCCTGACTGAGATCATTGATTTCTTGTTGGAGTTGATACAATTTGGTTCCATTAGTTTGGTTATATCTGTCTCCTAATTCATCCCAAAGTTCTCTAGCATTATCAACATATTGTAGGCTATCTCTGAGATCTTTGGACATAGAATTTAAGATCCAGGAAGTCACCATATCATCTCACCTTTCCCATTGAGCAAAATTGGGTGAATTTAGGCGTGGTTTTTGTATCTTGCCATTTATGAAATCAGTTTTGTTTTTCATAGATAAGCCTCGAAGAACAGCTCTCCTCCATTAACAGTATCCAGATCCATAAAAAACAATTGGAATTATTGTGGATCCTGCACTTTCAGAAGGATGAATGTAAAATACGCTGGTCAGATCCTGGATAGTGTGAGCTGGTAACGGATTGCCAGTGGAAGTCCCTTCCTGATCAGTTGACTCCTTGATAGTGAGATTAAGCTACTGAATAAGATGAAGATGAAATGCAGTTGAAACTGAAAAACAGAGAGCAGAAACAATCGCGGAAGATGAAGAAAGCCTTGTGGCTCTGATACCATATTGAATCAAGTAGAATTGGAGAAATTATTCTGCCATTTATGAACAATATTCATGGAAATCTGATATTGAAGATGAAGATCAAGAGGAACAAGATGTGTGATCAAGAGGAACAAAATGTGTGATTGAAAGAGAATGAAAAACTAACTTACTTCATGACAACTACAATCTATATATATACAATCAAAAGCTAAGAAGAATCTAGAAGCTTAGACTAACTAACTTCTTGACACACTAATTCCAAAGCCTAACTAACTAACTAACTAATCGTATAACTAATTTGTCAGCTCAGTCTAATTACAATTTGAACAATAATAACATTTATCTCAACAGAACTTAGATTAGTACTTTAGATATTCACATGTTTAATTGGGTTGTACCCATTTTCTGTAGACTTATGGTTCCTTGTTAGAGTTTTGGTACATTGACTTTCAGGTTCTAGGCATTATTTTTGCAATGTTTTGTTAGACCTTTGGAGTTCATGGGAAATCCTTATTTTTCCTTTTCTTTGGACATTTAGACCTGCTTCTGTATTTTTAAATGTATTAATTTTTTATTAAGTTGTTTAGTTCTTGGGTTAGCTAATTAGTATTAATATTTCTTCCACTAAAGGGTTATTGTGAGTTTCAATCATGACGATCTGGGTCGTGACAATTGCATTTATGAATCTGAAAAACTTAAAAAACTTTATAACTAGATTAAAATAAGTTGAATACCATTATATTTATACTTACTCACCAGATGAATATCGACAATTCACACAACATTTTTATTTAGTAGAAAAATGGATGAAAGTTATTTTTGTATTTATATTCTTTTTTGGATGATACAATGAGGGGTTTTTTAGAAAATTTCTTATATCATGTTTTCATTCAATTATTTCTTGAGTAGCAAAGACTAATTAAATAAATAGCTAAGTGAAAAAATATACATTTAAAGGTCTGCCAACAAGCTATTTTTATACATATATTTTTCGTATTTACTTAAAAAAAATATGGATAATGTTTTTATGTAACTTTTGGTTTAGAATTTAAAATTTTAAGTTTTGAAAAAGACTTTTATGTATATTATAATTTCTTTTATTTAAGATTATACGTTTGAAAGAAATATTGAAAATAAATTTAAATCTAATAAAAATGTATTTTTAATTGATTTTAATATTCACGTATTAGCAAGAAAAAAAAAAGATCATGGCCATATATAATTAGAAATTAAATATTTTTCCTTTTACTAGAAACTTTTAAAAACAGAATTGTGTTTTGTTACATTTTTTCACAAATGAAACAACAAACATTTTATTTGAAATTCTAAACATGAATGTTTAATTTGAAATTGTCGTAGACAAAATTAATTTTCAAATAAAGTAAAAATTATTTTTAATAAAAGACGGGTGATATATCATATTTCTCCGCTCGAAGCACTGATAAATTCACTAGTTATGTAATAATGATAGAATTCTGCGAGTCAATTAAATTTGTATGTCTTTTAAATTTTCAAGTTGTTAATCATTATAACTTATTGTATTTTTTTCGTTATTTTAAATAATTATGTTATTCGCATTGATGGAATTCTGAGAATCATTTAAATATTTCTATGTCTTTTGATTTTTTAAGTTGCTAATATTATGATTATAGTACTTTTAATGTCATTTCAAACAATATATGCTTTTTTTCATGTTTCAATTTATGTGACATTTATAAAATTTCTAGAATCAACTTCTATCTGTCTTATAAATATTTTAAATTGTTATAATTGTAATTTATAATATTTTTTAATGTAATTTTTTAATATATAACAAATTAAAACAATAACATAAATAAATTAAAATGCAAAAAATATAAATTTCTCAAAAATATCCTCCACTAGAAACAATCATTTATTCTTCTATATTGTCGTAATCATGAACTTTCTATATTATTCTCCACCACAATTAACAACAAATAAGACAACACTTTTTTTCCTAGGATTGATTAACCTAAGTTGAATTACTCCATTTGTATGTTAAGACGATTGACATATTACTTTATAATATATACCTTCTATCTTCGTCATATATCTTTTTTGTTATATTATATACTAATGCTAGTGGCAAGAAAATGATTATTTTGTCTTTCCAATAGAAAAACGTAAAACAAGTTGCGTATGACACCGCAGAAAAATCAAAGCATTAGTCAAAATATTATTCAGCGTATAAAAGATGTACGTCATTGATTTTAAGATATATCGTGATCATTAGAGATGAACTCAAAATTTAAATCTAGATATCATGAATGGATCATTTAATTTATATCAACATCACCATAACATTTCTATGCTTTTATGAGTAAACTATTCATCAATATCCTAATTTCTATTAATTTATCAAATAGATATAGATATAAATTTTTTATTTTATTTTGAAATTTATCGATGCACATATACTCCACCCACCTAGAGAAGTAGGTCCGCCTCTTGTTATCATCCGTTTGTGCTCATTCATGTCATTTTTTTTTGGGGTCAAGGTTGATAATGGTATTAAACAAGACCCCAAAACGTATTTCTCCGTCTATTTGTTATTAATTTAATATATTTCAATTAATAAATTAAAAAAATAATTATAGTATATTATTTTTATTAATTATAAGTCATTTAAATATTGATGATGGATGAATAATATTTGAAAATAAGGACAAAATTGATACTAAATGATATATTGTCATTTGATGTTCTAACTTTAATTTAGAGAGCTAAAATTGAATAACTATTTTTAGTATATTAAAGAAATAAAAATGTATAAAGCATATTAATGAAAAAGGATCAGAATAAGAGTGGACATAGAGCATAACCTCCATACAAAAATGAAGAGTGTACAGTACTAATTATATCACTTTTATAAGTCTTTTGAACAGGGTTAGGAAAAAAAAAATCCCCTTCACTTGTACAAAAGGATGTTATACAAGTAGTCAAACACTATTTCCACTGTCCAGTTGAATAGAGAGTTTGATTTTAAAAGCAAAATTGAGAGGTGAAAACGATTTTCACCCTTATTGAATTTATTATTTCCGATAGAGAACAAGATAAACTTCATCAAATATGATGTATCACCTTGGATCTATTTCCACAGTTGGCAAGGTAATCAACAATTTGATTACCTTCTATGTAAGTATATACAATCAAGGTGGGAAACTAAAATTGTCAACAAAGATTGGTTAAAATAGTTGGGAATTGATAATGAAATGTGTATAGGGTGTGTTTATGTTTGATTGGTTAATTATTATTTTTTTTAAAAAACCAAAGAAAATTTGTTGTAGTTCACTGATCACCTAAATAATATAGGGAAAAAGTATATTTGAACTTTGACTGAAATTGATGTAATAATACTAAACTTTGGGAAGGACTTTTTATCTCTAGCACTATTTTATATTGTATTTTAAAAATATATATATGCACGCGTGGATATCATAATTATTACATCATTATAAATAGTAATTTATCCACGTGACACAAATATACCTTTAAAATGCACTATTAAATAGCGCAGAAGCAATAGATCCTACTCAAAATTTGAAATTGTTACATCAATTTCGATTAAAATTCAAATATATTTCTAACCCTTTTCCCAATTAATATATATATAGTCTCACAAAAATTGAAGATATTTGTTGGAATAGTCATACAAATTGTTGTCAAAAGAGGCAAAATATAAAATAAACAAAGATATTAACAGTCTCAAGGCTAGCTGGAAATGTTTCGAATATTTTTTGGAATAGTCATATAAATGGTTGGCATAAGAAGCAAAACAAAAGATGAACAAAGATTATACAAGTCTAAGAGCATGATGAAATGAAACAGTGTCAACGTTAGAGTTGGGGATATTCACGATTCAGTTTGGGTTGCTATTGATCAAAGTTAAAACAATATAAATTTAATTGATTTTTAAACTATTAAAATTAAATTAAATCAAATATAATATAGATTTATCAATTTTAATTCAATTATTAATTATACGCAAAAATAAAATAAATAATCCATTTAATTTTTCTTTAAAAAAAGACAATAAATGATTATTCAGAAAGAAAAATAATAAAAACAACTAGCCTTATAAAATTTCTAATCACTGAATTTACTATAAAATGAAACATCAAAATTCACCACTATTGGCCTAAACAAGGTAGAGACAGTGCTATTTCTAATCCAACCAAAAAAATTCATAAGCACCTATATATATGAAATCTACAAAGATAAATGTGCACCTCTTGATTTTTTTTTTCATAAATAAATAAATAAATTGATGAAAATATAAAGATATTTAAATTATTGAATCATAAAGAATAACATATTTTGTATATACAATTATAAAAAATAAAATATATGTGTAATTTGTGAGTTAGATTATTTGTTTCAATTTTTTTTTAAAAAAAATCAAAATCAAATAAAATATGAATAATTTTAGAAACCTGTCTTCAGGTTTGATTCTATGACACTAACTTTTTTGTGATTTATAATATTACGCTTATCAGCCTTATTTTAATTTTCTCATAGCTATTCTTTGAACCTTACTGATATAGATAAAATAAATGAGTTGTATCTCCAGTGAGCAATGAAATTGACGAGGAAAGGATTGCATTCAAATGCCTCTATTAAGAATATTTAAGTAAGATATTTTGAAATAATTAATTAATTAGAAGAAAGGGCCCATTTACCATATGATATAACGAAATCATGATATGAAATTATGAGATAAGTTAAAGTTTTGTTTAGATATATAATTTAAATTTTTTGTGTTGTATGTTTTCTGTTAAACATAACAATTCCATAAGTTGTAAATCTATTAAAATTTTCTCAATTCTTTATGCAATCTTACCAAGCACAAATTTATAAAATCGCACAATACATTATTACAAAGTTATTCATAAAAATAAAATATTTATTAATCAAGTTTTAATTCAATTAAAAATAAATAAACATATATTGTGGTGTACTAGTTTTTAATAAACATACAATCTTCTCACGTTGAACATGCATTTCTCATTCATATGACTGAGAACACAAACTAACATTATTACTTTGAGTCATTTGTTAGTAAAAATATTGATAAAAATAATGAATTTGATGAATATAAACGATGAAGTAGAAATTGATTTGAATTAATAATAAATTCTATGGTAGTGATAATATTCATTATTTATATTTAGTACTAAATAGGTTTAAAGAATAGTTACAGAAAAAAAAATCAAAACAACGAAGGAAAGTATATTATTGTAAACCACGAAAGAGGTCCGATAGAACTAAACCCGAAAGGAGGTGTCTAAATTTATTTCAGTAAAATATTATTCTATCCGTTTCAAAAAGAATGACTTCATTTCCTTTTTAGTTTATTTAAAAAAGAATGACATATCTCCATTTTTTGTAACATTACGTGCACATTTAAAATCACAAGACTAAAATATTTTATACATTAATATAAATTTTAATTTATAATCACAAAATTCTAAAATAAACTCTGCCTATGTCAAACTACATCACTCTTTTGAAAGGAAAAGAGTGTTGATTTTTATCCTAAACACCCCCTAGTTGGAGTATAAAAATGGATAATTTGAGTCCACAAGTGAAAAGAAACAAAACATGGAGAAGAAGGGTCATGCAGTGTGTGTACCATTTCCTGCACAAGGTCATGTGATACCATTCATGAAATTAGCCAAAATATTGCACTCAAGAGGTTTCTATGTTACATTTGTCAACACTGAATATAACCATAGACGTCTAATCCGATCCCAAGGTCCTGACTTTGTGAAGGGCTTCCAGGATTTCCAATTTGAAACTATCCCGGAAGGGTTGCCACCTTCAGATCGCGATGCAACTCAAGATCCTGCTTCCTTATGTGACTCCATAAGAAAAAACTGCTTCACTCCTTTTCGGGAATTATTATCGAAGCTTGTTTCATCCACCAATTTCTTGTGTAATATCAGATGGTGTGATGAGCTTTGCTAATAAGGCTGCTCATGACTTTGGCATCCTTGATGTCCAATTTCGGACAGCCTCAGCTTGTGGTTATATGGGATACCTTCAATTGGATGAACTAACAAAAAGAGGCATTATCCCATTTAAAGGTTCATAATTCCTCATTTCAATTTATTTGTCTTAATATATGCCTCCATTTTTTTTTACAGCTAATTAATTACAATATACCTGCAAAAATTAGTTTTCATTTTTCATTCACACATTTTTTTAAAAAAAAATTTCTCTAATTTTTTACAGTAAAGAATGAAAGAGAAGATTAAAAAAGAATAAGAAATTTATATAATAATAATAAATATAATTATGTATGAAAAAAGATCAAATAAAGAATCACAAATAAAAATATAATTTATTATTAATATTGTCATTTTTATAATATCATGGATATGCGTGAGTCATTATGTGACCCAATTTCAAGGTATATATGGATTGAGGGGTGTATCAACCTTTATACTTTGTGAAACTCTGTATAGATTCAAAACTAGCAAAAAAATTGAAACAATAAAGACCAGGGTCTAGAGATTATTATTAGATTTGAACTCAATATTTTCACACATATATGAAAATCTATTTGTGAAACAGATTACAGTTTTATGGAGGATGGTACACTGGATAGAGTTGTTGATGGAATTCCAGGAATGAGAAACATTAGGTTCAAAGACTTGCCAAGCTTTATCATGACTACTGATCCACATGATATTTTGTTAAACTACTTAAGGGATGAAGCACAAAATTGCTTGAAATCTTCTGCGATGATCATCAACACATTCACTGAATTGGAACGCCAAGTCCTGGAAGCGATTGAAGCGAGATACCCAAATATTTATGTTACAGGTCCACTTTCCTTGATGGAAAAAGCCATCCCAGAAAATGAATTGAGCTCATTTAGGCCAAGTTTATGGAAAGAAGAATTCCAATGTCTTGAGTGGCTGAATAAACAGGAACCAAGTTCGGTAGTATTTGTGAATTATGGATGTGTCACATTGATGTCAGACAATCACCTAAAAGAATTTGCGTGGGGACTTGCAAATAGCAAACACCCATTCTTGTGGATCGTTAGGCCTGACATAGTGATGGGTAATTCAGCTGTATTGCCTGATGTGTTTCTTCAAGAGATTAAAGACAGAGGATTATTAGCAAGCTGGTGCCCACAAGATCAAATTCTTTCACACCCGTCTATTGGCGTATTTTTAACACATTGTGGATGGAACTCTACGATGGAAAGCATAAGTTCAGGAGTTCCTATAATTTGCTGGCCATTCTTTGCTGAGCAGCAAACAAACTGTAGATATGCTTGTGTAGAGTGGGGAATAGGTGTTGAGGTCAATAAAGATGTCAAGCGTCAAGAAATCGAAGCAATTATTAAGGATATGTTAGAAGGTGAAAAAGGTAAGGAGTTGAAAGACAAGGCGTTGGAGTGGAAGAAGAAAGCAGCAGAAGCAACTGATATTGGAGGGCCTTCATGGAAACACTTTGATACATTCTTGGAAAGACTTCTCCTTAATAGGGAATAGTATTTGTTGGATAGACTATTAACCATTAGGTTAAGCAATAGTATTTTATTTAATCATGTGTGAAAGACTTTGTATTTTATTTCATTTATCATAATAAAGTTTTGTTTGAATACCAGCTTTCTAATTTTTCGTTCAACTAAATACGAGTAAAAAAACTCATATTCATTGCCAATTAATAACACTGATTAAAAAATGTTGAAACTCGATAGACTTCGTTGGGTTGTCATTAGTTTTCTTAAGAAAGAAAATCGACGCATTTTCATAGATTATTTTTCACACTAAAATATAGAGAAATTCTCAAAAAGAAATTGTTATTTTTAAAAAAAAAAAAAAAAGTTCAATGATCATCCGTCAATTTGAATTTTTTACAATAACTAACGAACGAACGGCAATTTTTAAAAAGTAAAATTGTAGTAGAAGAGATTATATATAGAAATAAAAAACAAACATAAAATTAGTATTATGTGTTTATTAATTGGTACATAAAAAGATAGAGTTGAAGGATTAATCTTTTATTTTTTAAAAAAAATTTACCTTTTTTCATATTGCACTCTCTGTAGACAATAAAATTTGCGTCGAGAAAACAATAATCAAGAACGGAAAATTATAGCAACAATCGTTTTATTATTTCAAGTGCGAGTGTTACAATCTCTATAATTCCTCTGAATTCGCCTTTTCAAATATAAATTCAAGGGCTTTAAAGCTTGTTCTTGAATCTACGATGAACTTGAACTTGAACTTTATCTTGATCTTGACTTTTATTTGAACTCAAGGGCTTCGAGCTTGTTCTTGAATTCAGTGGTCTTGATCTTGATCGTTCTTGAACTTGAATGCTTGAATTCTTAAACTTGTAGCTTTGTAGAGAATTAAATGGCGTTTGTACCACAGAGTTTCTCTAGCTTCTTGTTTAGAATTTTCTGTCTTTTCTGAATTATGAGGACCCCTATTTATAGTTTTAGAATAGAGGAGTTGCGATTGGAATAGGATTCCATTCAGCCAATCAGATTAAAGTGACATGGCATTTGGGCTTTATGGAGCGGGCTTGTCATCTTTGACACATGTCATGATTCTATTGGTTTTCTTATTTGACTTGGCATGCCACATCATCTGCACATGTGGCGCCAAGATGGGCTATAGAATGAGATGAGATTGGGTTTAACAAATTGGGTTTATCCAATGTAGCCCAAATCAATTAATTTAGACTTTAATTAAATCCATATTTATTGGACTTAAATATTTAACTCAATTATATCAATCCACAATATTTATTTGGATTAATATATTTATGAATTCAATATAATCCGAATCATTTTATAAATTTATATTTAATAAATTTTAAATGATTACAAATGCCCCCTGCTTCAACTCTTGTCGAGATATTTTATCTTTTAGAGACTAGGCTTGAAGCATTAACTGGTTACTAAATTCACCTTAGTTAAAAATGAATTATAATTGAATTAACAATTGTAATCCTACTCAATTTCATATTCATATATATGTTTTATTGCCCAAGCCAAAAAGAAATTGTAATTGAACTAGGAATGTAATCCTACTCAATTTCATATTCATATTATGTTTTATTGTCCAAGCCAAAAAGAAATTGTAATGAACTAGGAGAAGGATTCTATCCCACCACATGACATCTATAAATAGATACATTGTCTCCATAATTTTACCTTCAATTACATATTGTGAGCCTACGACGAAAAGGGCATACTCAAGGTAATTTTCCTTCTTTTTTTTATTTATTTTCGTCACTTTTTTACAGCTTGACATGTTCGTCGTAGAAAATTTATATCTCATTGTAGAAAAATCGAAATCATGAACCGTTTGATTTTTCAGAAACTAGACTTTTAGATCTCCAACATATCCAAAATTCAAAATTTAATACCTTCAGAATCTTTTTAGATAATTTTTTGAAGTTAGCTCTAGATTCTGTCATGCTAAAAATTCGTCACTTTTTTTTTTACAGCCTGACATGTTCATCGTAGAAAATTCATATCTCATTGTAGAAAAATCAAAATCATGAATCGTTTGATTTTTCAGAAACTAGACTTTTAGATCTTCATCATACCCGAAATTCAAAATTTAATACCTTCAGAATCTTTTTATATAATTTTTTGAAGTTAGCTCTAAATTCTGCCATACTAAAAATTTTCAGATTTGTGTGACTTAATAAAAATCTCGTGTCTTGACGTTGGAACAGCGAAATCACAATCCACTTGGTGATTCCTAATCTAGACATAGAGGTCTACAACACATCCAAGATTCAAGATTTAATACCTTTCGAGTCTCAAACATCTTGACAGGTAAATATCTCTCCTTCACTTGTATTTCCTTTTTTTTTTTGTAGAGGTGCAAAAGGAATTAACCAACTTGATGCTTTACTAGAATACCGTGTAATGCTCCCGCCTTGAAAATAACCTCAAGGTTTTACGAGGTCCCGAGTGCTTAACCAACTTGAAGCTTTTACTAGAATACCGTGTAACGCTCCCGCCTTGAAGATAACCTCAAGGTGTTACAAGGTCCCGAATGCTTAACCATGAAGCTTTACTAAAATACCGTGTAACGCTCCCGCCTTGAAGATAACCCCAAGGTGTTACAAGGTCCCGAATGCTTAACCAACTTGAAGTTTTAATAGGATACAATGTAACGCTCCCGCCTTGAAGATAACCTCAAGGTGTTACAAGGTCCCGAATGCTTAACCATGAAGCTTTACTAAAATACCGTGTAACACTCCCTCCTTGAAGATAACCTCAAGGTGTTACCAGGTCCCGAATGCTTAACCATGAAGCTTTACTAAAATACCGTTTAACGCTCCCGCCTTGAAGATAACCTCAAGGTGTTACAAAGTCCCGAACGCTTAACCAACTTGAAGCTTTAATAGGATACCATGTAACGCTCCCGCCTTGAAGATAACCTCAAGGTGTTACAAGGTCCTGAATGTTTGACCATGAAGCTTTACTAGAATACCGTGTAACGCTCCCACCTTGAAGATAACCTCAAGGTGTTACAAGGTCCCGAATGCTTGACCAACTTGAAGCTTTAATAGGATACCATGTAACGCTCCCGCCTTGAAGATAACCTCAAGGTGTTACAAGGTCCCGAATGCTTGACCAACTTGAAGTTTTAATAGGATACCATGTGACGCTCCCGCCTTGAAGATATAATAGGATACCATGTAACGCTCCCGCCTTGAAGATAACCTCAAGGTGTTACAAGGTCCTGAATGCTTAACCAGCTTGAGACAGGATAACCCGTGAAAAGACCAGTTTAAGGTGCAAAGGGACAAATATTGTCCACCTTAAGGCATGGAAATTTAAAGATTCGTTGAAGGATAAGCTTGACCAACTTGAAGCTTAATAGGATACCGTGTAACGCTCCCCCCTTGAAAATAATCTCAAGGTGTTACAAGGTTCCGAATGTTTAACCAACTTGAAGCTTTAATAGGATACCGTGTAACGTTCCCGCCTTGAAGATAAACTCAAGGTGTTACAAGGTCCTGAATGCTTAACCAGCTTGAGACAGGATAACCCGTGAAAAGACCAGTTTAAGGTGCAAAGGGACAAATATTGTCCACCTTAAGGCATGGAAATTTAAAGATCCTTTTAAAGATAAATCCGTCGGAACTCTAGCTTAAGCTGCAAAGGGACAAGTTTTTCCACCTTAAGGCATAGAAATTTAAAGATTCGTTGAAGGATAAGATCGCAACAAAGTTAGATTAAGGTGCAAAGGGACAAGTTTGTCCACCTTAAAACATAGAAATTCAATGATCTATTGAGGGATAATCCGCAACAAAGCTAGCTTAAGGTGCAAAGGGACAAATCTCGTGCACCTTTAGGCATGGAATTCAATTGCATATGCATTTGGAGACTTCTACTTATATACTTGAAGTCTCACCTTCATACTTAGAGTATTTGAATACTTCAACCTGTATACTTAGAGAATTTGGATACTTCAAATAATAAACTTGAAGAATATAAAGACTCCAATTTTCATACTTGATCTAATTTAAAGACTTCCACCGTACTAATAAGAGATTCATATTTTGTAAGGGTTTGCCCCTTCCATAGACCCATCAATACTTCGTGCAAGTCTTAAGTTTGATGAGACAAAAGATAAAAATAAAATATATATCGCTTTGACTTTTATGCAATAGATCAAGTGGGAACATTTTTTTGACACTCATGCAACTGAAATTAGAATATGGTTCTAAGCGCCTACGTACCTCAATAAAGAGGATCAAGTCACAACGTAGTTCTGGGGATTTGAGTGATTTTTTATTTTTTTTTTGTGGTTGTGCCGTACACAGTTTATACTCTTGCGGGCCAGGAGTGACATGCAGTTTAGGCTCGTACCTTAAGGAGCATCATCTTCCTTCAAGGATAGTATCTCTTTAGAAATTTGGCATTAATAGGACCGATCCTTAAGCCATCAGCATCAACAAGCTTGTAAGCACCATTTGAATATGCTTCTTGTACGACATATGGTCCATCCCACTTTGAGGTAAATTTGCCCCCAGACTTGTGCGAAGTAATGATTGGTCTTCTTACCGCGAGAACTTGATCTCCAACTTGAAAGCACCTCAAGCGAACCTTCTTATTAAAAGCACGAGATAGACGAGCTTGATAACATTCAAGGTTTTGTTGGGCTTCTAACCTCTTTTCATCAAGTGCTTCTAACTCAGCAAGACGCAATCGAGCATTTTCTTCCTCAGTGAGCCCTTCTTGAATAGCAAGTCTTAAGGAGGGTATTTGACGCTCGAGTGGCAGGACTGCTTCAACTCCAAAAGCAAGTGAATATGGTGTTGCTTGAGTTGGTGTGCGATATGTTGTCCTATATGCCCACAAAGCTTCTTCCATTCTTTCATGCCAATCCCGTTTGGATTTGGAGACAACTTTCTTGAGCAGGTTGCATAGAGTCTTATTGAATGCTTCAGCAAGACCATTAGCGGCAGCATGGTACATAGAAGATTTACGCTGCTTAAAGTCAAAAAGATCACAAATCTTGTTCATTAACTTGTTATCAAATGGTTTGCCATTGTCTGTTATTATATAGCGAGGGATGCCAAAGCGATAGATAATATTTACTCGGATAAAATTTGCAACATTCTCTTTCTTCACCTCTTTAAGAGCGACAGCTTCAGCCCATTTTGAAAAGTAATCAGTTGCAGCCAAGATGTACAAGTGTCCACCAGAAGACTTTGGTAATGGTCCTACAATATCCAGTCCCCAAGCGTCAAATGGCCAAGATGCGATGGTTGGGTGCAATACTTCGGGTGGCTGATGAATGAAATTCGCATGAAATTGACAAGCATCACATTTTCTAGCATAATATAAGCAATCTTTCACCATGGTTGGCCAGTAATACCCCATCCTCTTTATGTGAAAATGAAGTTTTGGTCCAGATTGATGTGATCCACATACTCCTGAGTGTGCTTCTTGCAGAGCTTGAATCGCTTCTTCCTCTCCCAAACATCGTAATAACATACCCTCAAATGATCTTCTATATAATGTATCCTTGTAGTAAAGGAAACGAGGTGCACGACGACGTATGTCAGTTCTTCTTCTTGGATTTTCTGGAAGTATCCCATAACATAGGTAGTCAATGATGGGTTGTCTCCAATCTTCCTTCGCAGCTTCAACAATGGCGACGATATGATCAAGCTTATTTTCAATATATTCTTCCTCATTTGACGGTGGTACTATCCATTTTTGACAGACAGTTACTTGCGTTTGATCAGGAAGGGTTAGCGTTGAAGCTAGAGTAGCCAATGCATCAGCTTTCTTATTCTCTGTTCGACGCACATGTTGAAGGGTTACATCCCCAAGCCATCTTATCAACTTTTGAGCATAATCATGATAAGGTCGCAATTCAGGCTTTTTTACCTCATAACTTCCTAAGAGTTGATTAATCACCAATTGAGAGTCACCAAAGACCTGTAAATGTAATTGTTTCATGTCAACGGCCATTTCAAGTCCAAGTATCAGTGCTTGATATTCAGCGACATTATTGGAGCAACATTGTTTTAGAGTAAAAGAGAATGGTAGAATCTCTTCTTGTGAAGTGATGAACACCACACCAGCACCAGCTCCGCCGCGATGTGCAGCCCCGTCAAAGTACATTTTCCAAGGAGGTTGAACTTCAATTAACATCGCATCTTCATCAGGAAACTCATCAGTTAACTCCCAATCATTTGGTATAGGATGGTCTGCTAAGAAATCCGCTAGTGCTTGTCCCTTCACGGATTTTTGAGGGATGTACACAATCTCAAATTGTTGGAATTGGAGGTACCATCTTGCTAGTCGGTCACTAAGGACAGGTTTTGACATAACAAACTTGATGGGATTTGCTCTAGAAATAAGGCGGACAACATGAGCTTGAAAATAATGCTTCATCTTTTGAATTGAGAAGACCAGTGCCAAGCATAACTTTTCAATTGGCGAATAATTTAGCTCATTTGGCGTCATCGTTCTACTTAAGTAATAAAGAGCATTTTCTTTGCCTTCACTATTCTCTTGAGCTAACAGGGCTCCTACAGACCTTTCTTGTGCTGCAATGTAGAGTATCAATGGTTTTCCAGGTATAGGGGCTGCCAAAACCGGAGGTTTCGCTAGATACGATTTGATACTTTTAAAGGCTTCGCTACATGTTTGGTCCCAATTAAAAGGAGCACCTTTCTTCATGAGATGACTGAATGGTTGACATCTCCCCGCTAGATTTGAGATGAACCTTCTCAAGTAGGCTAACTTTCCTTGGAGACTTTTTAACTCATGAATATCTCGAGGTTCAGGCATCTTTGATATTGCATCGACTTTGGCTTGATCAATTTCAATTCCTCGATGTCTCACAATAAAGCCAAGGAACTTGCCGGAAGTAACTCCGAAGGCACATTTCAATGGATTCATCCTTAGTTGATATCTTCGGAGTAACTCAAACACCATCCTTAAGTCTTTCAAATGATCACCCCTCTTCCTCGACTTTACTACCAAATCATCAACATAACATTCAACATTTTTATGGAGCAAGTCGTCAAAGATATTTTGCATAGCCCTTTGATATGTGGCGCCAGCATTCTTTAAACCAAATGGCATCACTTTGTAGCAATAAATACCTTTTGGCGTGCGAAATGCAGTGAGTTCTTCATCTTTTGGTGACATGCGGATTTGATTATATCCAGAAGAACCATCCATGAACGACATTGCCTCATAACCAGTGGTGGCATCAATCATCAACTCTGGAATGGGAAGAGGAAACTCATCTTTAGGGCATGCATTATTGAGATCTCTAAAGTCAACACAAACTCGAATTTGACCATTCTTCTTCCTCACAGGAACAATACTTGAAATCCATGTAGGATATTTGACCTCACGAATAAAGCCTGCCTCAATGAGTTTGTTAACTTCATTTTCTATCAACGGAATCAAGTCTGGTCTAAAACGTCTTTGAGCTTGTTTAACTGGACGAGAACCATTTTTGACTGCCAATTGATGGACCGCTACTCTAGGATTCAATCCAGGCATTTCTTTGTAACTCCAAGCGAATACATCTCTATATTCTTTGAGTATATTCATGTAAGCGACTTCTTCATCAATTTCTAGAAACGCACTCAAGTAAGTTGGCTTCGGATCTTCATCAGTGCCAAGGTTAACTTCCTTCAAAGGATCTATTGTGATCTTTACTCCTTCTTCAAGTTCTGGTGGAGCATCTTTAGCATCTTCCTCTTCCACAGGATCATTTTCATTGACTGATATATGACAACACGAGACAATATCTTCTACCTCTTCCACAATCTTCTTTTGAGGCAAAGAATCGTACTCATTTTGGATTGTAACATGATTTGAGGAACCTACACTTTCTTCATCTTCCTCGCTCTCTTTGGTGTAAACCATAGTATGAACCTTTGCCTTGAGTTCCTCTTTACAGGAAACCATAAGTTCCACTCGTCGCCTCATCCTAGAAGGAATCAAACTTCTGAAATCCTTTCGAATCAAATGTGAAGCAGGCGTTGTAACTTTTAAATAACTTCTCAGGTTCTTGTTATTCTTCTTCAGAGGACCTAACCTCTCAAACACAGAAATTCTTGTTGTCGCTTCACCAAGTTGATCAAAGACAGAAGGCCTTTTATTGGGAGCAGTGACGTCATCTTCAAAAGTTATATGATTATTACTGGCCCTTCTTATGGAAATGCGAATTGGCGGCGGTTGGCTATAACCTAGGCCTTCACGCGCTTTCCTAGTTGTATCTTCTGATGGGAGTTTCCCTAGCGCTGATGGCTCGCTAGGGTTGTATCCTGCCTTCACAAATAACTTGTAGGCATTGGGATCAAAACCTTCTCTTGTGCGCTTTGTAGGGAGAGCCATATCTAGCACTTGATCTTGAGCGACTGACTTTTCTGGCAACTTAGAAGACAAGTTTATTGCATCAATCCGTCTGATAGGAAGAGTTAGCCCTCTTAATGCATTTTCTTCAAGGTTAGATGGTTGATCTTGTTCTTTCTTCGCTTTTGGAACATAGCAAAGCCTAGAAGTCTGCTTCTTCTTTGAAGACAGGATCTTCCCTTCATTAAGAATGGGACAAGAGTCTTTAGTGTCAATTTTCACCTTTTCGATAGCTGCATCAATTCTTTTGCTTATGATATTATCAATCTTGATTGATTTGACGTCATTGGATTTGACCCCTTTAACAACATAACTTCTCATATAGAATTTCGCATCCGCAAAGTGTGTCTCCACTTCGGTGAAAGGATTATCATCTGCAACTATCTTTCTTTCGATTCCACCTTCAAGATATTTCAAACATTGATAGTAAGAAGATGAGACAATTCTATTCTCATGTACCCAAGGCCTGCCAAGTAATATGTTGTATGATGTCTTTGCGTCAATCACATGCATCCATGCGCTTGATCGCAAATCTCCCATGTGGATCTCTAATTTAATAGAGCCTATGGACCTCTGCCCACCTTGATTAAATCCTTGTATCAACAGACGACTTTCACTAAGTTCCCCAGTCGTGATGCCAAGTTCCTTCAATGTGTGGATAGGCAAAATGTTGACTCCAGATCCTTCATCTATTAAGATTCTATTTATCTTCTTCTCTAGCACATGACCCACCATATACAAAGGACGATTGTGTAGTGTTTCACCAAATAGAAGATCGTTATCCGTAAATGTGATTTTAGTATCACAGACATGTGCTTCTTGGGAAGAAAGTTCAATAGATTTTTCAGAAGATGAAAGAGACATCATTTCTGAGATTTCCCTTGTTTCTTTTTCTTCTTCCCCAGGAGACACTTTTGGTAAGGATTCACTCGTTGTTCCTTCTTTTACAGTAGGAATAATTGTTTGTTCTTTATACACATTGAAACATGATGCCTCGACATTGCCTTGAGTAGACTTTGTGTTGAACGAGCTTGGCAAGAATTCCTCTAGAGTCACAAGACGTCGAGGTTTTTGGTAGTGATGCACTTCAACCTTTGCCCTTTTGGGGCGCTTGATTGATTTTTGCTTCTCTGATTTCTTCAACATTTTTCCTCCAACCGGTTGCTCACATAATTCTTTTCGTGAGCTTGACTTGTTGCGTCTTCGCCTAGTTACAAGAATCCAACCCTCATCACCATCTATATCAACTTCCTGGTCTACTGGCTCTTCTTCATGCTTTTCAGAGGTATATATTTGGACCGGATCCAGTGACCCAAACGTGATAGAGGTATGGTTAGAACTAGCCTTCTCATCATCAAGGATAATTTTATTTTCGTTAGCCAATCGCATCACTCTATCCTTAAAGACAAAACATTTTTCAAGAGGATGACTCACAAGTCTATGATACTTGCAATAATTTGGGTCATCAGTTTTTCCAGCTTCATCGGGTCGCTTCATCTCTGGCAAGTCAATGAGCTTTAACTCAAGCAATTCATCAAAAATTTCAGAAACGTCAGAATCCAAGAAGGGATACTTTTTTCCTTGCATCTCCCTTAGCGTCGACTTTTGATTTGAACGTGCTTGGAAAGTCGTTCTCACATTTTGTTTTACGCCCTCATTCGTGGTGAACTTTGCGGGTGACACATTTACACTCATGGATTCTTTGTTGTCATTTCTGGGCAGAAACTTGCTCCATCTCTTGGGTTCCTGCTTGTCCCTTCCTTTGCGAGGATCATGGACAATAGTCATATCTTTTCCGGCAGATGACATGCTCAACTCCATATCATGAGCGCGAGTAGCTAAATCCTCGAAAGATTTTGGTTTTATTCCTTGCAAGATGTAAAGAAGCTCCCAGTGCATTCCTTGAATACACATTTCGATTGCAGAAGCTTCACTAAGCCTGTCCTTGCAATTTAGGCTCGCGTTCCTCCATCGATTTATGAAATCTATGACCGGTTCATCCTTTCTTTGGCGAGTATTCGTGAGTTCTACCATGCTCACCGTGCGCCTTGTGCTATAGAAGCGATTGAGAAACTCATGTTCTAGTTGCTCCCAACTATCAATAGAGTTAGGTTCGAGATCCGTGTACCAATCAAAGGCATTTCCTTTTAGAGAGCGGACAAACTGTTTGACAAGATAGTCTCCATATGTTCCAGCATTATTACATGTCTCCACGAAGTGCGCGACATGTTGTTTCGGATTTCCTTTTCCCTCAAATTGTTGAAATTTGGGAGGTTGATAACCAGCAGGCATTTTAAAGTTATCAATCCTAGCAGTGTATGGCTTAGCATACATATGAGAAGACTTGGTGGAGACTTCATACTTATCTTTGATAGTGCCTTCAATAAACTCCTTCAAGCGATCGAGTGGGATCATTCCTTCAGAAGAAACTGGCATCTCTTTAACAAACGGGGCTTTCTTAGCAGGATCTTCGATTTCTTGAACTTCAATGCCCTTTCCAGGTGCATGGCTCGCATCTCCATCTAAAAGTCCTTCTATCCTGTCCATCAACTTGTCAATTCGAGATTCTTGGTGTTGTACATGCTTCGTCAATCCTTCAACCAACTTCGTCAGATTTGCGAGTTGTTCCTCAGGAGAGGAAGCAGCAGTCACCATCGTTTGCATGATCATCGGAGATGCAGGAGAGTAACATGGGTTGTCGCGTAAGTTAATTTTCAGTGGACTCATGTTACGCGATATACGTGGAGATGATTCATAAGTTGAATCACAGTTCTCCCTTGTGGTAGAGTTCTTGGAACCAGATTGCTCAAGTAGAGCCAATGTCTTCTTGATCTTTCAGCAACACTAGTTCCTCCTTCTAGAGCATTTGTGGAGGAACTTGCTCCTTCTGGAGTCGAAGACCCAAAAAACAGGAGTTGACGCAGACGACACTTGAAGCGTTTGTTGTCCTAGTGTAGCAGCCTTGCTTCTCGTGACAACTCCAAAACTTCCAAAGGTAACACTAAGTATGTCTTCAACTTCAGTAGAGAACTTGGAGCTAGTGACCTTAGAGGCGGTTGATCGAGAGTTGTTGTTCATGGAAGTCATCTTGATATTCTTTGACGTTTGAAAAGTTGAGATGAGAGGTAGAGATTATCCCACTGGGCGTGCCAATTTGTTTGCAACAATTTTAAACATATGGAAAATAAATAAACCATACAAATAAAATATGAAGAAACGTGATTTTATTCATCAAGATTGTGAGTACAAATCTGTTCTTCCCTTGATTCTACCCTCTTAGATGATTTATCCATGATTCGAGAGCCGTTAGTGGCGTATTTCTCGAACTAGGATGATTTAGATTTGACCTCTATATGAATAATTCATTTATTTGTGAAGTATTCGAGATCTTGATCTCTTTGTGGATTTTTCGAGATTTTTTTTTTTTTGAAGAAACATGATTTTATTCATCAAGATTGTGAGTACAAATCTGTTCCTCCCTTGATTCTACTCTCTAAGATGATTTATCCATGATTCGAGAGCCGTTAGTGGCGTATTTCTCGAACTAAGATGATTTAGATTTGACCTGAATAATCCATTTATTTGTGGAGTATTCGAGATCTTGATCTCTTTGTGGATTTTTCGAGATTTTTTTTTTTTGAAGAAACATGATTTTATTCATCAAGATTGTGAGTCCAAATCTGTTCCTCCCTTGATTCTCCTCTCTAAGATGATTTATCCATGATTCGAGAGCCGTTAGTGGCGTATTTCTCGAACTAAGATGATTTAGATTTGACCTGAATAATCCATTTATTTGTGGAGTATTCGAGATCTTGATCTCTTTGTGGATTTTTCGAGATTTTTTTTTTTTGAAGAAACATGATTTTATTCATCAAGATTGTGAGTCCAAATCTGTTCCTCCCTTGATTCTCCTCTCTAAGATGATTTATCCATGATTCGAGAGCCGTTAGTGGCGTATTTCTCGAACTAAGATGATTTAGATTTGACCTGAATAATCCATTTATTTGTGGAGTATTCGAGATCTTGATCTCTTTGTGGATTTTTCGAGATTTTTTTTTTTTGAAGAAACATGATTTTATTCATCAAGATTGTGAGTCCAAATCTGTTCCTCCCTTGATTCTCCTCTCTAAGATGATTTATCCATGATTCGAGAGCCGTTAGTGGCGTATTTCTCGAACTAAGATGATTTAGATTTGACCTGAATAATCCATTTATTTGTGGAGTATTCGAGATCTTGATCTCTTTGTGGATTTTTCGAGATTTTTTTTTTTTGAAGAAACATGATTTTATTCATCAAGATTGTGAGTCCAAATCTGTTCCTCCCTTGATTCTCCTCTCTAAGATGATTTATCCATGATTCGAGAGCCGTTAGTGGCGTATTTCTCGAACTAAGATGATTTAGATTTGACCTGAATAATCCATTTATTTGTGGAGTATTCGAGATCTTGATCTCTTTGTGGATTTTTCGAGATTTTTTTTTTTTGAAGAAACATGATTTTATTCATCAAGATTGTGAGTCCAAATCTGTTCCTCCCTTGATTCTCCTCTCTAAGATGATTTATCCATGATTCGAGAGCCGTTAGTGGCGTATTTCTCGAACTAAGATGATTTAGATTTGACCTGAATAATCCATTTATTTGTGGAGTATTCGAGATCTTGATCTCTTTGTGGATTTTTCGAGATTTTTTTTTTTTGAAGAAACATGATTTTATTCATCAAGATTGTGAGTCCAAATCTGTTCCTCCCTTGATTCTCCTCTCTAAGATGATTTATCCATGATTCGAGAGCCGTTAGTGGCGTATTTCTCGAACTAAGATGATTTAGATTTGACCTGAATAATCCATTTATTTGTGGAGTATTCGAGATCTTGATCTCTTTGTGGATTTTTCGAGATTTTTTTTTTTTGAAGAAACATGATTTTATTCATCAAGATTGTGAGTCCAAATCTGTTCCTCCCTTGATTCTCCTCTCTAAGATGATTTATCCATGATTCGAGAGCCGTTAGTGGCGTATTTCTCGAACTAAGATGATTTAGATTTGACCTGAATAATCCATTTATTTGTGGAGTATTCGAGATCTTGATCTCTTTGTGGATTTTTCGAGATTTTTTTTTTTTGAAGAAACATGATTTTATTCATCAAGATTGTGAGTCCAAATCTGTTCCTCCCTTGATTCTCCTCTCTAAGATGATTTATCCATGATTCGAGAGCCGTTAGTGGCGTATTTCTCGAACTAAGATGATTTAGATTTGACCTGAATAATCCATTTATTTGTGGAGTATTCGAGATCTTGATCTCTTTGTGGATTTTTCGAGATTTTTTTTTTTTGAAGAAACATGATTTTATTCATCAAGATTGTGAGTCCAAATCTGTTCCTCCCTTGATTCTCCTCTCTAAGATGATTTATCCATGATTCGAGGGCCGTTAGTGGCGTATTTCTCGAACTAAGATGATTTAGATTTGACCTGAATAATCCATTTATTTGTGGAGTATTCGAGATCTTGATCTCTTTGTGGATTTTTCGAGATGTCTTTTAAGGGAATTTAGTACCCTTTATATAGGCATAAACTAGGGTTTAGGGTTGAGTAGCCTCCAAGAATTCTTATCTGAGTTGAACACAATTTGTAGAGTCCCACAAAATTTCAATGTCTACAAATGCCCCCTGCTTCAAGGCTTGACGTAGTGTAGACTTGATGAAACTCAAGACGAGACTTGAAGTACTTATTTTCCACTTTGCAGCTTTAGATTTTCAGATATGATTTAAGAGAGAAGAGATGAAGGGCAGATTTGGTCCCACTGGGCGTGCCAGAATTTGTAGACAATAAAATTTGCATCGAGAAAACAATAATCAAGAACGGAAAATTATAGCAACAATCGTTTTATTATTTCAAGTGCGAGTGTTACAATCTCTATAATTCCTCTGAATTCGCCTTTTCAAATATAAATTCAAGGGCTTTAAAGCTTGTTCTTTAATCTACGATGAACTTGAACTTGAACTTTATCTTGATCTTGACTTTTATTTGAACTCAAGGGCTTCGAGCTTGTTCTTGAATTCATTGGTCTTGATCTTGATCGTTCTTGACCTTGAATGCTTGAATTCTTAAACTTGTAGCTTTGTAGAGAATTAAATGGCGTTTGTACCACAGAGTTTCTCTAGCTTCTTGTTTAGAATTTTCTGTCTTTTCTGAATTATGAGGACCCCTATTTATAGTTTTAGAATAGAGGAGTTGCGATTGGAATAGGATTCCATTCAGCCAATCAGATTAAAGTGACATGGCATTTGGGCTTTATGGAGCGGGCTTGTCATCTTTGACACATGTCATGATTCTATTGGTTTTCTTATTTGACTTGGCATGCCACATCATCTGCACACGTGGCGCCAAGATGGGCTCTAGAATGAGATGAGATTGGGTTTAACAAATTGGGTTCATCCAATGTAGCCCAAATCAATTAATTTAGACTTTAATTAAATCCATATTTATTGGACTTAAATATTTAACTCAATTATATCAATCCACAATATTTATTTGGATTAATATATTTATGAATTCAATATAATCCGAATCATTTTATAAATTTATATTTAATAAATTTTAAATGATTACACTCTCATAGAGAAAGTGTGATGCACACACACTGCCACATCACTTAGAAGTGCCAAAATGAATCATAAAAATTAAAGAAAATTGGAGTTAAAGAGTTAAAATGAAACAAGGTTGAGTTGGAGTGTCAAAATGAAATTTAGGTACAAATCTAAGGGTCTGTATATGTATTTGACCTTTAATAATTGTATTCGGATCATCGACTATAAAATTATTGTTAATTTTAAAAGAAAGAATTATATCTACATGTTTGATATGGTGATATGAATCTCATAATTTCGACACTAAGTATTACGTTTTGCTTTTGTTGATGTTGGATGCTCTTACAACAGTTCTCCTCTAAATTTGTTTGGTAACTTGAACAAAGTATAAGGACTTTAAATCCTCCTTGCCTAAGTCTAGCCCTTTTAGGTGGCTTTTCTTAGGTATATAGAAGATTTCCTAAAAATTGTCATATTTGATTTCGAGGAAAATTTTCCACAAATTGGTTTCAATGGAAATATACTACCACCACAAACTTATGTACTGGGAAGTTTTTCAAAACTTTCAATAATTTATTTCAACAAAAAAAATTCGTAATTAAGTTCCAACAGAAACTTATCATAATTTGTACAAACAAAAAATTTCAAATAAATTTGATTCCAATGAAAATTTTCATAGTTATTTCAACGAAAACTTTTAATATTTGATTCCAGTTGAACGAATTGAAATCTTCCTAAATTTATAGAATTTGTCCCATATCTACACTGCACCGCGCCACTTGTTGTCTTTAATTATGATAGCAAACCCAAGCACCTTAGTTATTAAGTACAACAAAACAACATAAGTACAAAATAGAATATTATATTATAAAGAAAGCTCAGAATATAAGAAGAAAAAGACAAGAAGTATAAGATAGAGGAGAGAATTTTTCTTATTCAAGTGTGTCTTCCAAATGGTGAGTGATTCTCTATTTATAGTGTTGAGATATCACTCCAAAAGTCATCTAATTAATAGATACATAGTTATCTTGGAAGTTCTTATCACCTTGAAAGCACCTATACATGAACTCATTTAATAGTGGATAAATCTAATGGATAATCTACATATACTATACAATGGATTTACTCCCCTTGAATATCCATATATTATGTGCCTCGTTAAAACCTTACTAGGAAAAATCAAGTGGGAAAAAGCCTAGTGAAGGAAAAAGAGTACACATATCTCATAATACGCTTTGAATGTTGCCTCGTTAAAAACCTTATCAGGAAAATCCAACTTGGGACAAAACCATAGTTAAGGAAAAGAGTACAACGGTTATTTCGCTCCCCTGATGAAAACTTTACTTGATATCTCGGAGACGGCGCATTCCAATCTTGTATCTCAACTTCTCAAACGTTGATGTTGGCAATGTCTTAGTGAATAAATCAGCAAGATTATCACTTGAATGAATTTGTTGAACTTCTATCTCACCATTTTGTTGAAGATCATGCGTGAAAAATAACTTTGGTGAAATATGCTTTGTCCGGTCTTCTTTTATGTATCCTCTTTTCAATTGAGCTATACATGCAGCGTTATCTTCGTACATTGTGGTTGTTATATTATTTTTCAAAGAAAAACCACACATTTCCTGAATATGATGGGTCATTGATCTCAACCAGACGCACTCTTGACTTGCTTCATGGATGGCTATTATTTATGCATGATTTGAAAAAGTGGCTACCAACGTTTGCTTCATTAATCGCCAAGATATTGCCGTGTCTCCACATATAAACAAATAGCCTGTTTGTGATCGATCTTTATGCGGATCAGATAAATACCCTGCATCTGCATAACCAATCAGTTTTGACTTAGATTCATTGGAATAGAATAAATCCATGTCCCTGGTCCCCCAAAAATATCGAAGTATGTGTTTAACACCATTCCAATGTCTTTTTGTTGGGGAGGAACTGAATCTTGTCAGTAGACTTACTGCAAAACAGATATCTGGTCGAGTATTGTCAGCAAGGTACATTAGTGCCCCGACTGCACTAAGGTAAGGAGTTTCATCACCAAGAAGCTCTTCCTCATTCTCTTGAGGTCGAAATGGATCTGTATTGATTTCAAGCGATCTTACCACCATTGGAGTACTCAATGGATGTGAGTTATCCATGTAAAAACGCTTTAGTATCTTTTCTGTGTACGTTGATTGATGAACAAGTATTCCATTTGACAAATTCTCAATCTGTAGGCCAAGACAAAATTTTGTCTTGCCGAGATCTTTCATTTCAAATTCTTTTTTCAGACATTCAATAGCTTCTAAAAGATCTTTACGAGGGTCAATGATGTTCAAATCATCAACATACACAGCTATTATAACAAATTCAAATCCCGACCGTTTAATGAAAATGCAAGGACAAATCGGGTCATTTTTGTACCCTTTCTTTAACAAATATTCACTCAGATGATTGTACCACATCCTTCCTGATTGTTTTAATCCATACAGAGATTTCTGAAGCTTTATTGAACAAGTTTCTCTTAAATCTTTGTATGCTTCAGGCACTTTGAATGCTTCAAAAATTTTCATGAAAATGTTGTGGTTCAATGAGCCATATAGATAGGCTGTGACAACGTCTATTAGACGCATTTCAAGTTTTTTATTAACTGCCAGATTTATGAGATATCTGAAGGTGATTGCATCTACCACTGGAGAATATGTCTCCATATAATCAATGTCACGTCTTTGACAAAAACCTTGAGCAACGAGTCGGGCCTTATATCTCACGACTTCACATTTCTCATTTCTTTTTCGTACAAAAACTCATTTGTACCCCACTGGCTTGATACCTTCAGGTGTTCGAATTATCGGTCCAAAAACTTTACGTTTTTCTAGTGAAGCCAATTCAGTTTGAATTGCATCCTTCCATTTTGGCCAATCATTTCTCTGTCTACATTCGTGAACAGATTTTGGCTCAAAATCTTCATCTTGTTGCATTATGTCAATAGCATCATTATAGGTAAATATGTTGTCAATCACAACATTATTTCGGTTCCACGACTTTCTTGTCGAGACATAATTCATTGAAATTTCATTGTTTTCACAAGTTTGAACCTCCTTATCATCATGTGTTATGAATTGGGTCTCATCTTGAGAAATTTCTTTCAACCCATGATCATCTTGATCATTTATTCCTTTTCTCTTTCGAGGATTTTTATCCTTGGAATCAATTGGTTTACCACGCTTCAAATGTGATCTAGACTCATTTGTCTTAACAATTTGTCTCGTCGGAATATCAACTCGAACTGAAGCATCAACAGCTGGAATATGCGATTTAGCAATCCTTGAAAGATTAGTAAATGCATCTGGTAGCTGATTTGCAATGTTCTGCAAATAAATTATTCTTTGAACTTTTTGCTCACATTGGTTTGTTCGAGGATCCAGATGAGATAGAGATGATGAATTCCAATCTATCTCTTTTCCCAACGACTTATGTTCTCCCCCTAATGTTGGGTATACTGATTCATCAAAATGACAATTAGCAAATCTTGCCTTAAATAAATCTCCAGTCATAGGCTTCAAATATTTTATGATTGAAGGAGATTCATACCCAACATATATCCCCAACCTTCTTTGGGGCCCCATCTTTGTGCATTGTGGTGGAGCAATTGGGACATACACCGCACATCCAAAAATTCTAAGATGGGAAATGTTTGGCTCTTGACCAAAAGTCAATTGTAATGGAGAGAACTCATGATAATTGGTCGTCCTTATGCGCACAAGTGTTGCCACATGCAAAATAGCATGCCCCTACATAGACACAAATAACTTTGTTCTCATCAGTAATGGTCTAGCTATCAATTGCAGACGTTTAATCAATGATTCTGCTAGACCGTTTGAGTGTGAACATGCGCAACTGGATGTTCAACTGTTATACCAGTAGACATACAATAATCATTAAATGTCTGACATGTAAGCTCACCAGCATTATCTAGACGGATTGTCTTTATTGTATAGTCTAGAAATTGTGCTTTCAATCTTATTATTTGAGCCAACGATCTCGCAAAAGACCATATAATATTTAAAGGGTCCACATGAAGGTTGAATTGGTCCACATATATCACCCTGTATACGTTCCAGAAACGCAGGGGATTCAATTCTAATCTTAACTGTTGATGGTTTATTGATCAACTTTCCTTAAGAACAAGCAGCACAAGAGAATTCCTTAGATTGAAGGATATTTGGGCTCTTTAAGGTGTGCCCATGTGAATTCTCAATGATTTTGCGCATCATATTAAATTCGGGATGGCCCAATCGGTCATGCCAAATGATAAAATCATTAAATTAGTAAACCTTTTGTTTACCACGGCATGTGATTCAACTGTACTTATACTTGTATAGTACAACCCAGAAGAAAGTGCAGGTAAGTTTTCATGCACAATTTTCTTCTCTACATTAATTGTAGTGATGTAAAGGTGTTCAACATTTCCTTCATTAGCCATCTCAACATGATAGTCATTTTGGCGAATAACTTTGAAACTTAATAAGTTTCTTTGAGACTTACTACAATATAATGCATTATCAATGCTTAATATGGTCCCTCTAGGTAGTAATAAGGTCGCTCTTCCAGAGCCCTCAATTAATTTTGTACTACCTGATATTGTGTTGACATATGTCATTTTCATAACCAAATTAGAAAAGTATTTTTTTTCTTTTAATATTGTATACGTTGTAGCACTATCAAGCAGGCATACATCTCCATTACTCATCTTGAATCCAACTGACAACTGGAAATTTCTATTAATTTTCATTAAAATAAAATACGGAAAAGGGTCTAAAATACCCTTAAAGTATTGGAAATGGTACAAAATTACCCTCCATCCACCTATTGGCTCCAAAATACCCTTCCCACCCACCTATTGGGTCAAAAATACCCTTGTCATCCACCTTTTGGTTCAAAATTGACCACTTATTTAATGGTTTTATATTTAAACTATTTAAATATTTTTTTTAAATACGTGGGGCTCAACTATTTGTTATAATTTAACTTATNTCTGAGATGTTCCCGGCTTATCATCATCTTTAAGAGTCATATGTGACTCAGCTCGAGCATTGGAAGAGAAAGCACCACTTTTATTTCCTTTCTTTTTAAAAGAATTTTGATAGAGCCTTACAAAATGTTCATGTGTGCGACATTCATTCCTCCAATGGCCTTTCATGCCACAACGACGACAATTACTTTTTGAGGGGTTATTTTGAGAACTCATGTTGTTCTCCCTTTTATTATGACCACCACCTTGATGATTAGTGTATCGTCTTTTATCTTTGCCACGTCTCCGTGCATTATTATAGCCCCGATGATCATCTCTTTTTACTTCAGATTGATCACGTGCTTCCACCACATTTGCCTCCGGTAATGGAGCAGCTCAAGTGGGACGAGCTTCATGATTTTTCATTAAAAGAGCATTATGTTGCTCAGCCAGNTTATTCTTACATCTCAATTATGTGATGTTACTTCATAGGTAACTTTTTTTAAAAATAATATATTGAAGGTTTTAAAACAAATAATAAATATTTAAAAAATTATATTTTAAAAAAATGCATGAATTAATTGGGGATGTATTACTTCTTTACCTTCATAAATTTCTCATTCAATCTTGAAAGAAAGTGTCCTCCTAAATAAGCGGCTCAACTTAAATTTAATTGGGCTTCGATTCGGACTCGAATAATTTTGAATGTTATTTTCAGGAATCTATAATTTCATCGTGTTTTAGTAGTGTTTATGATGATTTTGATATTATAATTGAATTATTAATTGGGTGAGATTTAGTTAGTAATTAGTGGGTAGTGGGTTGATTTATAAATTATATTAATAAATTAAATTATGACCAATAGTTGAACGTCAAGTATTTTAAAAAAATATTTAAAGAGTTTAATTTTAAAACAATTAAAAAAGTGGTCAATTTTGAATCCAAATGTGCATGACAAGGGTATTTTGGAGCCAATAGGTGGATGAAAAGGGCATTTTGGAGCCAATAGGTGGATGAAGGATAATTTTGTACCATTTTCAATACTTCAAGGGTATTTTAGGCCCTTATATTAAAAGAAGAAAGAAACAAAATTAACAACGGAAATTTAAATACTTCAACATGAATAACATAATAATTAAAAATACATAAGTAAAATATTATGTAAAATATTAACAGACTTCATTCCCCAGCCAAAAGATCAAACATCAGTTTCGATCTCCAAAGAAGTCAACAACTTCCATATGAGTAATGTCACCAAGGCCATCAAAAATATCATCCTTTAAAGCCAAATTTGCTTCAACATCCTTATCATATTTCTGAGATGTTCCCGGCTTATCATCATGTGTAAGAGTCATATGTGACTCAGCTCGAGCATTGGAAAAGGAAGCACCACTTTTATTTCCTTTCTTTTTAAAGGAATTTTAATAGAGCCTTACAAAATGCTCATGTGTGCGACATTCATTCTTCCAATGGCCTTTCATTCCACAACGACAACAATTACTTTTTGAGGGGTTATTTTGAGAACTCATGTTGTACTCCCTTTTATTATGAAAACCACCTCGACGATTAGTGTATAGTCTCTTATCTTTGCTACGTCCCGGTGCATTATTATAGTCCCGATGATCATCTCTTTTTACTTCAGATTGATCACGTGCTCCCACCACATTTACCTCCGGTAATGGAGTAGCTCCTGTGGGACGAGCTTCATGATTTTTCATTAAAAGAGCATTATGTTGCTCAGCCACCAAAAGACATGAGATTAGTTCAGAACATTTCTGAAAATCCTTTTCACGATATTGCTGCTGCAATATCACATTTGAGGCATGGAAAGTAGTAAGTGTCTTTTCCAACATATCCTCGTCTTTTATAGTCTCCCCACATAATATCAACTGGGATGTTATCCTGAATACAGCAGAGTTGTATTCAATTACGGTCTTAAAATCTTGAAACCGTAGATGCATCCACTCATAACAAGCTCTTGGCTACACTGTTACCTTTAGGTAGTCATATCTCCCCTTTAAATCAGTCCACAATTCAAGTGGATCTTTTACCGTCAGATATTTAATATTCAGGACCTCATCAAGATGATGACGAAGGAAAATCATAGCCTTCGCCTTATCTTGACTCGATGCTTCATTTTCCGGAGTAATAGTGGCATCAAGACCAAAAGCAGCCAAGTGAATCTCAGCATCAAGTACCCATAAAAGATAATTCTTTCCAGAAATATCTAATGCCACAAACTCAAGTTTGGATAAATTCGACATAATGAAATTATGAGAGAATATGTGCATTAAATAAAAATATTTATATAATACCTTTGCAAGTAGCAACTTCGTGCTGATAATGTATTGTAAAGAAAACTCAGAATATAAGAAGAAAAAGACAAGAAGTATAAGATAGAGGAGAGAATTTTTCTTATTCAAGTGTGTCTTCCAAATGGTGAGTGATTCTCTATTCATAGTGTTGAGATATCACTCCAAAAGTCATCTAATTAATAGATACATAGTTATTTTGGAAGTTCTTATCACCTTGGAAGTACCTATACATGAACTCATTTAATAGTGGATAAATCTAATGGATAATCCACATATACTATACAATGAATTTACAACATATTAGTAAGAGTGAAGAAAATTAGTAATTAATAAAGAAATAATAACAACAACAAAATAATGCAATAACTGAAGTATCAAAAAAAAATTTAATATTAACAAAAAAAAATGGGAGTTCTTTCAATAACAAATTATGTGTAAATTTTATATTTCTCCAACAAAAAAATGTTTTTTTCCTTCTTCTATTTCATTGATTTGCTAAAATTCAGATTACTTGATTTATTTTAACTTTTTTGTATTATCTTTCATTAAATTTTCGATTAGTCAAACTAACACTTTATTAAAATAAAAATTAATAGTGGATAAATATTGAATAACATGAATAGAAAATTCATTTTCTTAAAATTTCTTCTTAGGATTTCAAGTATTTCAACAAGCATATAAAAATAAAATATGTAAGGTTATCAACTAAGATTCTATAATTCTAAGATGATGTTTGGATTGGCTTAAAAGTAAACCTATTTTAAGTCAATTTTTTTGGAGTTATTTAAAATAAATAAAAAATAACTTAAAATAAGTTTGAAAGTGTTTAGCAAGGTTAGAAATAACTTTAAATAAATTTAAAATGACTTAATAAGTTAAAACTAAAAATAGGTCTCTCCCTACTTTTTAGTTTTTGACTAAAAAGTCATTAAATTTTACTACTATAACTATATTAATAGTTTCTATAATAATTGTTTCGTTAATGGATATTTTATTAACATTGAAACTAATGAAATCTTACCTAAAACTATGATTGGAAACAATAAGAAATCAATTATAAATTTTTTTAAAAATATTTCATAGATTACATTGCATAAGATATCCTATTATTTATTATATAAAGTTGAAAGGAGAGCTTATTTTTTAACTCTACTTAAAGTATCATATGCCTATGTTTCAGAAAGGAAATGAAACAATTTTTAATTAGCATGTTTGCCATGTCTTGAACATCATCCGACCTTAGCTCAGTTGGTAGAGCGGAGGACTGTAGTTGGTGATGCCTTCAGCCATCCTTAGGTCGCTGGTTCGAATCCGGCAGGTCGGAAACCTTTTTAATTTCCCCATTGTTTGGTTTACTTTTGTGTTGGGATGGGTGTCCAGTTCGATTTTCGAATTCAGAAAAGTGTGCACGATATACAAATTAAACTAATTCAGTTTGTTTTAGTTTTGGTGTTTTTAAATCGGTTCTTCAATGTGAATGAAGAATAAAACAAGGACAAAATTAAAGTATCAGTTACTTAAAAATTTAAAAGTATGTTAAGGAATATTGTGTCTCGCCATGAAATACTTATTTGCTAACTAAAAAGAATGTATTTATCTTAGTCAAAAACATTGTGCATTCAACTACTTCTCGAAAAAAAAGAATGAAGACGAATTCTTTTACATAATGTAGATTGATAAAAAGATGCTTTGGTTCCTCTGGGAAATTAATATTTGGAAAATCCCATTGAATTATGCATTTCTTGCTACTTCGATTTGTTCATGAATGATTTAATATTTAGCTGACTCTTTATTTTTAATTAAGAGAATACCCCCATATATATATATATATATATATATATATAGTTCTAAGACCTTTACACCGAATACCGAATCGAAGAACCAAACTTTTGAAAAATTAACATTGACACCAAATCAAAAGGCGTAAGAGTTGAAATCGAAGAACTAAATTAGTTTGGTTTGGTTCGATTTTCGATCTCTGATATTTATGTCACTCCTACTTTTGAGTTATCCTCATATAATATTAGTAGTTGAGTTGATTTATCATCTAAATTATTGTTTTATTAGAGAGCATCGGTTTCACTATATAATTCGCTTCCACATTTCTCCAATCACTTTCAAATTCAATCTCTAATTACTTGTCCATTTTTGAATTGACACACCTATTAAGAAAATAATTATTGATATAGTGAGTTTATCATTTTACCCCTATTAATTGTGAAGTAAATGAATTAAAAATTTAAGATTTTCAAAAAGATAGAACTTTTTCGAAGTAATTATTTGAGGGATAATAGGTAAAAAAATTGTCCTTTTTTGATTTGTCATAATGGAAAAGTAATTAGGGACAACTAAAAATGGTTACACTAAATTACCAAGAAAAATTTAACCAAAAATTTAAAAATCTATAATATTTTTTTATTTTAAAATATACTGATCTTTTTCCATTGTTAACTAAAAGATATTAAAGTTAAAAGTGTAAAAGTGTTCAAAAATGTAATACAGCATAGGTAAAGTACCATTCGGACCCAATTTTTTGTCAAATTTTCTAGCCAAAAGAATTTTAAAAAAAAAATGAATAAGTAATTAGGAACAGAGAGAGTAAATAATTCGAAGATAAATTAATAAGTCAAATTTAATGTTATATTTTTATCCACCTATGAGGCCTACATTAGTCCTAACTCCTATGATTAGAACATCGGATTATAATTTCGAAATAAATTTTGGTAGAATTATTTTAGTCATAAAATTTGGCCAGAATTTGCTCAGAATGATATGGTATCTATATTATTTTAACCTTTTTGAATGTTTTTATGCTTTTAACTTTAATACATTTTAACTAAAAAAAAAAAAGTGAACAGGAGACACACCTGTAGATGACATTGGTGCCTATCAAAGACTCATTGGCAAGCTTTTGTATTTGACTAATACCAGACCCGATATTGCATTTGATGTGCAGTGTTTGAGCCAATTCATGGATTCACCTAAGACTTCACACATGAAGCTGCAGTAAGGTTGGTTAGGTACATGAAAAGTTCTCCTAGGACTGGTATTCTATTACCTTCACACAACTGTAAATGTATTTGCTGCTTATTTTGATGTGCATGTCCAAACACCAGGAGATCTATCACTGGATACATAGTGAAGTTTGGCTCTTCCCTTATTCCATGGAAGTCAAAGAAGCAACTGACAGTTTCAGGGAGTTCTGCTGAACCAGAATACAGGATTTTAGCCTCAACAGTAGCAGAGATTGTTTGGCTTACCAGGTTGTTCAAAGAGTTGGGTGTTAATTTACAACTTCCTATTCCACTTTATAGTGACATCAATTCAGCTATTCAGATAGTTTAAATCCAGTATTCCATGAAAGGACCAAGCACATTGATTTGGATTATCACTTTATCCGAGAAAGAATTCAACAAGGACTTATGCATCTGCTACACCTTCCTTCCTCTGAGCAACTAGCAGATGTATTGACTAAAGGGCTCACTCACATACAACATTCCTACTTAGTAAGCAAGCTAGTCATGAAGAACTTGTTTACAGCGCCTAGCTTGAGGGAGGGTATTCAGAAATTAACAACTCGTACAGTTGTGCCTTAGCTTAATTCTGTTACGAGTTAGTTAGACTAGAGTTAGTGATAGTTAGCTGGTCTAAGTCGGTTAATTAATTCTCTAGAAAGATAGCTTAGCTAATTGATCTACAAGTACCCCCTCAATCTATGCCCGAAATCTCAGAGACACACTTATACTATACTAAGGTCCTATTAACCCCCTGAACTTATTTTATTAATAATTTTCTACCCCTTTTCGGCCTACGTGACACTATCTTGTGGGCCCAACGCTGGTTGACTTTTTTTTTCAAGTTAGTGTCACGTAGGTCGAAAAGGGGTAGAAAATTACTTATAAAATAAGTTTAGGGGGTAAATAGGACCTTAGTATAGTATAAGTGTGTCTCTTGAATTCCGGGCACAGGTTGAGGGGGTACTTGTGTATTTTCCCTATATTTTTTCATCACTATAAGATTCTGTAACTCAGTTTCTCAATTCTATTCAATTGGAGCTTCTCTCTTCTATGCATGTATTGTTTGCAATTGGAGCTTCTCTCTTCTATGCATGTATTGTTTGCTTATCCTTACATATCACTGAGTAGTAGATTCTTCATTGTTATGAAAGTTAACAAGTATAGATCCCATTCTTTTTCATCAAATTATAAATTTATATAACCAACTTGTATAATGTCGAACTTGTACTTCCATTTGGATTAGTTGAAAAGTAGGTGATATACATTAAGCACTTGGAAATATTCCAATAAGTATATATCATAAGGAATATTCTTGTAAAAGTCTTGAAGAGCGATGAAGGATGCTTGATGCCAGATAATATGGTAATCTTATTATAGGCCATAACTTTCTTGCAATATTATTTATTTTACGTGACGTGAACTTCCCAACTTGTATGATTAGGACAAAGGAGTAATCTATTGGAATTAGTTTCAAGGATTCCTCTTAGAATGCGCACAAAGGAGGAATCTATTGGAATATTACTTATTAATACATGGAATATAGGAACATGTAAGCCCTGCTTTAGTCAACTTGATGGGAAGTCTAACAAAGAAAATAAAATTGATAGTTGTGGTAAGATGTGATACAAAATTTTTATTTTTTAATCAAAGATTTAAATTTAATTTTTTAAAATAAAAAAAAAATTGATAAGAGGTGGTTTCCCTTTTAATAGACCTTATTTAGGGTAAATTCAAATTAATTAAGATTCCAAAGCAAGTACATATATCAGGATCAAAAACTAAAAATAAAAATATAAAGGATAATTATTATTAAAAAAATTAAACTATAGAGTAATAAACAATGGCTAAATAATTATATTTTTCTGTCTTAATTTATGTGATACATTTTCTTATAGTCTATCCTCGAAGAATGTCTTTTTTTCGATTTTTCCTATTTGACAACTATTTAATGGCATTCCCATTTTATTCTTGTTAATCTTACGTAACATTTTATTGTGAAGAAAAGTTAACTAAAAACAAACAATAAAGTGACTTTGATAAGGACAATTTGATAGACACAATAAAGTCTTTTTTTAGTCCTTAAATTTCTCATTCAATTAAATAATACAAGACAAATTAAAACAAAGGGAGTAAAAAATATGAGATATAAACAAATGAAGGTAGAAAAAGGGTGTCTACTCGTGTCAAGTTCATCAAAGAAGATACACATACAGTGTTATCCTCCTCGGACTATTGTTAAAAGATTGTAAATGTTTAATATTTATAAAAAGTCAACAACTCCTTATAAACGTATTTGGTGGGAGGAAAAACAATATGCGAATTTTCCAGACAAACGAAGGTTAAATGACAAAAGTCATGGTTAATAAGATAGGTGAACTCTTTAAAAGGCTTGGACAATCCTCAAAAATTTTGAGATTTTTAGTCTAATCCAGTTGTAGCTGGAAAAAAAATATTGTTTTTTTTTGTAAGAAAGAAATAATTAATATGTTTATTGAGAAAAGGATATTTTTAACCTATTAAGTAATTAAAAATATATTTTGGGATCAAATTGTTGACGGAAAATACATTTTTAGACTAAACTTTATGATGGCATTTTTATTCCATTTCAAGGACAACCATAGACATCATTTTAGCTACTTATATATAATAAAATATTAAAAAAATGTGTTCCTATATATATTTATGTATATATAAGGCAATAAAACAGAAACTTTTGTATAGTTAGTTAGTGAACAAAAGAACCATAGGAAGAAAAAGATAATCTAAGAATGGGTTCAATTAATGAAGCAATAAAGCCTCATGCTGTTCTTCTCCCTTATCCATCACAAGGACATGTTACTCCCATGATGTCACTAGCAAAACTTCTTCATTCAAGAGGCTTTCATATAACATTTGTAAACACTGAATTCAACCACAAACGTCTAATTCAATCCAAAGGTGTTGATTCAGTTAAAGGTTTGCTTGATTTCAAATTCGCGACGATCACAGATGGAATGCCACCATCAGATGAGAACGCGACTCAGGATATAACATTGCTTTGTGATACAACTCGAAAGACCTGTTTAGTTCCGTTTAAAAAGCTTCTTACTAAGCTCAATTCTTGTGAGGTACCACCAGTTAGCTGTGTAATTTCAGATGGAGTTATGACGTTTGGCATTAGGGCTGCTCAAGATTTGGGCATTCCGGATGTTACTTTCTGGACTGCTTCTGCTTGTGCCTTCGTTGGATATTTGCATTATCGTCAACTTATCAAACGAGGAATTTTCCCATTCAAAAGTAAGTGAAATTAATTTTACTTTTGAAGTAATATGCATTGCATAATTGAATAGCCCTCACATAGTACAATATATCAGGTGTACCAAACAAAGTATTAAATGCACACGAATCTTCTTTTGTTTTACACAGATGATAACTACCTCATAGATGGCACCCTTGACACACCAATAGATTGGATTCCTGGAATGAAGGATGTTAAACTCAAAGATCTTCCCAGCTTCCTTAGAACTACGGATCCTAATGATATAATGTTCGATTTCATGGGAGAGGAAGCACAAAATTGCCTCAAAGCATCTGCCATAATGTTCAACACGAATTATTACAAACTATAGTCTCAAATTTCAATTTCTATAATATTTACTCGATAGGGCCACTCGGCCCCTTGCTGAGAAAACATGTCCCTCATCATAGCCAAGTTCTATCGCTCAACTCAAGCTTATGGAAACCGGACACCACAATTTTTGAGTGGTTAGATAACAGAGATATCGACTCTGTTTTGTATGTTAACTATGGAAGTGTGACAACAATGACCAATGATCATTTCTTGGAATTCGCGTCGGGTCTTGCCAATAGCAAGCAACAATTTTTATGGATAGTTCGTCAAGATATTATCAAGGGTGAATCAGCCACATTGTCTGAGGAATTTCTTGAGGAGATTAAGGATAGGGGTATATTAGTGAATTGGTGTGCACAACAACAAGTGCTACGCCACCCGGCAGTGGGTGCATTCTTGACTCATTGTGGATGGAACTCGATGATGGAAACCATATCTGAAGGTGTACCGGTCATTTGTTGGCCTTTCTTCTCGGATCAACAAACGAATTGTCACTACTCGTGTGAAAAATGGGGGATCGGGATGGAAGTTAATCATGACGTGAAACGAGAAGAAGTGGCGAAACTGGTGAGTGAGATGATGGTAGGGGAAAAGGGGAAGGAGATGAGGTCCAAGGCTAGAGAATGGAAGATGAAAGCTAAAGAAGCCACTGATGTTGGAGGATCATCTTTTCAAGGATTTCTCAAGTTAGTTAAAGCAATGTTTTTTGAACTAGTAAATGATACATAGTTCATAATCAGTATAATGCAATTCACGGTTTATTGCTAATTGGAAATGTTATTTTATTGTATGAAGTTTCGTATTTCGGTTATAGATTGTAAACCAAAATAAATCATCATAATCTTACTCCATGAGTACTTTGGAACATCAGCATCTTCAACCAAAAAAAACAAAAAAAAAACACATAAGAACCACTCAGTATTTACGAGGAAACTTACTAATATTCTTCACGATCTAGTAATTTATTTCAGATTCGCCTATTCGTGTAATAGGTTGCCTAAATGTTCCAACGAAACTATAAGAGCAATCGGTAAAGAACACAATGTTTTTACATGGAAAACACCCAATTCAAAAGGTATAAAAAATTCACGACTTGTATCCCTGTAGAATTTAACTCCAACATCACTAAATCACTGAGTCTCAACAATTTAAGATTACAAACTCTGTAACCTAAGGAACTGATTCTAATTTCCTAAACTTCAAGTTATTGATGTAATTACAACTTTTGCAATCCTAGGAACTAACTTTAATTCCTAAACTTCAAGTTATACATTCAGATTACAACTCTTGCAATCCTAGAAACCAACTCTAAATCCTAAACTTCAACACAAACCTCTCAAGGTATGTTTTCCAACTCTTCGAGCTATCCCAACTTGAAGACAACACTCTTAATTCAATTTGTAACTCACTAAACTAAGATTACATCAAGAATCAATCACAAAGAAAAGTTCCTTACTCATAAACTCTGTAAAAAGACATGAATCCACTGATTCTATATGACTTATTACTACTTTCCCTTTCACACTTTATTCGTACATGGAGTGGGGTGGGGGGAAATGAAATTTTTCTTTTTATTTTACAAATGGACATGCTAGATCATATATCTATATACAAATAGATTGATCGACCGGTGGATTCGCACCTGAGATCTTTCTACAGATAGTGGAAGTATCCACCCCTATAACCATGTTCTATTTGAAGGAATAAAATAAAATAGTCTTTCGGAGAGATGGTTGAGTGGTTGATAGCCCCGGATATATTTAAAATTATAGATAAAATCTAACAAATAAATATGTAGTGTGACCTTATAAAGAAGACCCACTGTTTATGGTGCAATCCGAAATCATAAAACACGCCAATTTGTCTCACAAAATCATACAGCACGCCAATTTGGAGGCAATCCAAGTATTGCCTTTCACTAAGCAAAGTACGCCAATTTTAACTAATAGAATTGTCTTTCACTGAGCAAATAACAATCTAACAAGTAACAATAATGCATCAGTATAGCTTCTTCCACGAGACCATTTTCAAGTTTCAAGTGCCAATAATAACAAACAACAATAATGAGCAACAAACAATGTAGCCTCTTTCACGAGACTACTTTCAAGTTTCAAGTGCCAACAATAACAAACAACAATAATGAGCAACAAACAATGTAGCCTCTTCCATGAGACCACTTTCAAGTTTCAAGTGTCAACAATAACAAACAACAACAATGAGCGATAATGTAGTTTCTTGACTTTCTTTCACGAGACTACTTTCAAGACTCAAGTGCCAACAAGATTACAAAAAACACTAACAAAAGTTGGTACTTTATACCTTTCTTCATTGTCTCGACTCTTGGACCTTTTAAAATAAAATCAAATGTTAGAATACTACTTTTTTAAGATTAAAAAATGATATGATTAAATAAATGTCGTATGAACTCACCACAATTAAATACTTGAGATTAGCAAGCCAATCATAGATCAAACAATGTAAGAGTTTCTTCCACTATTTGTCATTTCTATAAATAAGAAAATCAAATATGTCATACAACACAATAAGTATTTTATTTTTTTTAAAAAAAAATAAAAAATAACAAATCTTACCAAGTTCAATTTTTTCAAGAAATTCCTAATTTTCTTCAACACAAATAGGCTTAGTTTCTTGTATAAGCTAATCTTGGATACAAATAAGACATTACACACATTTAGGAGTCAATGAACTTTCTAAAGGGATCAAGAATACGACCACTGATGCTAAATGCACATTTTGATGGCACACTCTATATAGGTTAGCTAATACACAATCTCGAGCCAACTGTGAAAGTATACGAAATCTAGGAGAATTAACTTTCCACCAAGTCAAAATATCAAATCCTCATATCCTCTTCAAGAAGATATCTATCCAACTCAAATACACCTAAACTTCCAGAATCTTCCTTTTGTTTCTTCATGTAAAACTTTGTTCTCAGAGATTTTATTTTCACATTTTGAGAAAGACAACAAGTAGATGAGTCAAATGAAGATGATTGATTTTTAGAACCTTTTGCATACTTCCTTACATATACCGCAAATAAATTCTTCGAGCTAAGTAAGTCTCTACTTCCTTATGCACTATCTTTTCCTATCTTCACCAAGTAATTCTTCAAGAGCAAAACTAATATACACAAATTTATGTGAGGATTCAAATCAAAAGCAATAAAAAATATTTTGTTCATCTTTTCAAGAGTACCCAATATTTCTTGAACTTTTCTTTCATCCCTCAATCAATTTTACTCAAATCAACATCATCACTTACCATACATACTTTCAAATAATCATCAAGTTCACATATATCCTCAAAATGAACATTACAAGTAACATACCGTGAACATGAAAGGAGCTCATAACTTTTTTCAAGAAACTTTGTGAAATTTCTCACATTAGCCCAATCTTCATATTGAATTGAACCTGTAATACTTCCATCTTCACAAACATCAGTAGCAAGAAAAGAATTAAAATTACCATCATAAAATCAAACCTCTCAAAAACCTTCTCAAACTCTGTCGTGTCCAACATCAAATAGGTGAATTTCACCTATTAGGCACATCTAAAGACAACATTTTATCATACTCTATCTTTTGCATTTCAACACATTTCAAAAAATTTCTTGTCCTCGAAGAAGATGATCCAACATATTCACCATTTGTCTCACTCGTTTGATAGAAGGACCAATTTTTTTCAAACCATCTTGCACAATTATATTAAGTATGTGAAACATACATTTCACATGAAGATACTTATTTTTCATCATATTAGTTCCCCACATATCTAATTTATTGGATAACTTTAAAATTGCCATATTATTTGAAGAAACATTATCAACCGTAACAGTAAAGACATTTTCCAATTTCCAATCAAGTAAACAATTACTAATACACTCAGCCAAATGCTCACCTTTATGACTAGTGATAGGACAAAAAATTAATATTCTTTTATCAAGCATCCAATTCCTATCAATAAAGTGAGCAGTCGAACACATATAATTGATTCTTTGCACTGAAATCCATGTGTCTGTTGTGAGACAAATTCTTGGTTGTATTTCTCTTAAAGAATTTTTCAAATTCATTCTCAATTCACCATAAACTTCATAACAATTAGAGTCGTCAATATGGGCAAGACCCGTCGGGCCGACCCGGCCTAATCCAGAATTAAATAGGATTGGACTGAGATTTTTGGAGTCCCTTTAAGAAAATGACTTTTTATCCCAGTCTAAATAAATCTGTTGATTTGTGGGCTTGAGAAATATAGGTAGGGTCGGCCTATGGGCCAATAGAAATTAATTAAAAATATAATATATTATTAAAATTTAAAATTAAAGAGAGTCCAAACTCAAACAATTAGGTTAATATTTCTATTTAGATATTTATGCTTTTACTTGAAAAAAAAAACTTAATAAATATTATAAAGATAACTTTATTTGTAGATTTGATTAACAATTAGTAATATTAACATCATGTAATATTGTTTTGTCGATTTATAATAATATTTTCAAATTATAATTTATAATTTAATTTAATAATTAAAAAATATATATAATTTTTCAAAAAGTGGACTAGCCTGACAAGCCTGTAACCCACATACTTGTGGGTTGGCCAATCGTTTTCTAGCCCACACCAAAAATGGGCTAGCCCGGGCTGACCCGTAAAATGTCAAAGCATGAATAGGTTAGCGTGAATGGGGTAGGCTAGCCCATATTGACAGCTCTAATAACAATCCATTGTTATGGTTCTACGAGAATGAATATGAAACAAATGTTACAATCATAAACTTCTTAAAGTCTTAATTTTCAAGAAACTAAAAGGTAGCTTTTATCATCTCAACTAAAGCTCTCCTAGCTACCTCTTCTCAAGTTTCGAAGTCTCTATCGAAGAACTGTTACTTTGAATATATAATAATTTTTTAATATCAGGTGCAACAGGCGAGGGCTTATACACTTTACACCTGTTAGTCAAATGTTGTCTTAGTCCACTTGTTCCATTTCTAGTTGTATTAGCAGCATGGTATTGTTTATAATGAAAAACACTTTACTTTAACTAATACATCATTTTCCAAAAAAATTCAAAGTGTTGCCAAACAATAGATCTAGGATTCACTCTTTTTTTATGTGCCAATTGAAGCATCATTGCTATTAGCAGGTGTATCATCCGTAGAACTAGCCATACTTATTGAACTTTGATCAGCCACACTCGTATTTAATTGATTTTGTTCAAACATCTATATATAAAAAGTTATTTCACATTCACACACTAACTAGTAACAAAAACAAAAATCAGAAAGAAAAATAAATGAAAGAAGAAATATTCATTTTGTAACTTCTTAACTTAAAATGAAAGAAGAAATACAATACCTGATGGGGATCGCTAGAAGTCGGCAGACGCCTGGCTGTGTGGAAATTGGAAAGGTCGGTTGGTGTGCTACGGCTGCCTGCTGGTTGACTGGTTGCTGCTGCGTGCTACTGCTGGTCGTCATCGTCGAAACTCGAAAGTGGGGTTGTTGCTGCTGTAGTCTGTCGACGTGGGAAAGTGAGAAGAGGAATGGTCACTTTTGGCCTTTGAAACGATGGTCTTAGGACTGTACAGTGAAAAAAGAAAAAAGAAAAAGTTTGAAAAATTTGACCTACTTTTACTTTTTATTTTAGATTATAGTACTTATTATTTAACATCAGTTATTAATATAATATTAATATATATTATAAGATAATATATTTTGGTAAATTGAAATACCGAATAACACAAAAATTACATATCGAAAACCAAATTAAAATACCAAAAAAATACAAGAACGTATATCAAATACCGAATCGAAAATTGAAATATCAAAATAATTCGATTTGGTTAGGTGTCTCGGTTTTTGGTGTTTATGCACTATTCGAAAGAAAAAGAAATGGCTTAGCTATCCCACCCAGCCAAGCCAGAAAAATAGGTCAGGTATAAATTAGATGAAATAAATGAGATGAAAAAAAAAAGAAAAAAAGAATACTTAGGTTCTTCGATGGGTTCCTTCAATCTGCTGGTAGCACTTGCAAAGTAAATTTCTTAATTACTGTTTTTTCTATGTAAGTGCACAAGTATTATGAATGACTTTGCTTCTATTTAAGCACAAAAATTTAGAATGTTGGTCTTCACTTCAAACTCCTTGTTGAATTGAACTCTCTTTGACTTAGAATTTTAATTTAAGTGAGTCTCCTTCTTCAATTTAAACTCCTTAACATTGGTCAAGATATCTTCATCCGTGGGGTTGGAAATATGAAGTGTGAGGGTGGTGAAAGATTCCTTCACGTATGCTCGTATGTTGCTCGTCTTCTTCAACTCCTAAACTTGCGTTTTGCCTCATAGATGACATTATTGGGAAAAAAGACTTTCTTGAAATTTTCCCAGAGTTGCTCCATAGTGTTAATGGTGCAAAGCCCCTTCCTTATCTCGGACTCTTTGCGCATTTACCATAGCATGATCATCTCTGAAAGATACAACATGACAATGTTGATCTTGTTCTCGTCGTACTTTACCCTGTTACACTTGAAGTAATTCTCCTAATGTAAAAGAAAATTCTCCACCTTCTGTGCGTCACGAAGACCATTGAATATCGGTGTCTTAGGACTCAAACTTATCCTTCCTATTTTTGTCAAACGATGTCGATCCTCCAATGTCAATCCCCTTGTTCAGTGATTTCATCTCGGCTCTCATGGTTTCAATTGTGCTTGATGCATCCATGAACTAACACTCAAAAGAAGCGATCTCATATTCTGCATGTTGGTGCCCTTCTAACTCCTTTCGGATGTTGTCATTCTCCTCAAGGGTGAAGTACCTCGAGAGTCTCGAGATTTCTATCGACCTCGTTCAAACGCTTTCCTTAGATCTCTATAGCTAGCCTTGTCGTGTCAACCCTTACGATCCACTTTACTCCGGGCGTGATGTCAATGAGATCCTCTCCACGTTCATCATCACTTGTTTCAATGGTCAAAAGTGGGGAGACGTCAGGGTTTTGCTTGGTATATGGTCGAGTAACAATTCCTAGTTACTCTTAAGGTTCTTCCTTCCCTTTATATGCTTCTTTCCACTATCCTGCTTGATATTGGTGGTGCTAACAGCGTTGATGTCTCCCTCGTTAATTATTCCATTAGTAAAAACTGACTCTCATACCACTTTATTATAGACTTAGACTTTTTACTAAGTACTCCGTGCGACACTTGACAACTTACTCATAGAGTTTTCACGTTTTTGAAAGTTCAAATAAGCCTTTTCAAGTTAGATCGCTAAAAGAATGAAGAAAGAAACAACATAATTGCTAAGAAGATTTTTATATTGCTTGGAGATTGCTTTTACATGGTTCATGTAATTACAAATAGGTATCACACTATTTATACTACTCATTAGGTGCTAATTTACAAATATTAATTATGTACAAGTTTTTATTCTAGAACTCTCTACACAACTAGAAGATTCCAAGTACTCCATGCAAACCCATGAAACCCTAAGATCTTCAATAGAATTCTCTTGAAATTTCTAAAATATTCCATCAAAGACTATTGTTCTTTCAATATAAGTCTTTCACATGGACAATTTTATGCTATGTGACGTTTAAATGACATGAATAATGTGGCGAATCATGACAAAATGAAGTAATTGTTACTACGACTTTCATCATCCTCGTTCCAACAATGGATTACCTTCCTAACTCTTGATTGTCATTTGTTTATTGCTATTAATATTGTCATGATAATTACTATTCACATGATATAAAAATATTATAAGTATAATCAAGTTATTCATGTATTAACCTTGTCCTTATTCACTAATCATACTACCCTTGAAAAAATATAATTTAATTGCGGCTGGTAACTTGAGAAAATATAACGATAATGATTATTTTGTGCAAGATACAATAAAAATGACAAATTATTTCTCTATCCTAACTCGTTTTTATTATTTGTCCAAGTATTTATATATTTCTTTTACAATTAAAAAAGTGTTGTAAAAGTATATGGATGTCATGTGGGTCATCCTTAAAGAGTCATCCTTTATTATATTAATATGATGACATGTGGAGTTACTCATGTTTAAGGTGTAATCACTTGGACAAATGATAACTTATCAATGGCCAAGTGTTTAGTTTATATTTTTTTATTGGCTAAAAATTGCCATTGTGTTCTTCACACAAAAATGTGAAGAAAAGTTTGGAATAAATTATTATACTCTCTCTTTGTTTGTTCTTATTTTTAATTTACTTTATTAATATTAGTTTGTTAACTAGTTATTTTATAACACGTTATCAGCACGAGACTCTGCCATCTTGAGCCACTTTAAATAGATAAAAAGGGTAAGAATTTTATTTTTCTAAAAAACGTCTAATATTTCTAAACTTGAATTTATTGCGTTGGATATATCGGGCAAAGGATACTCATCTTGGATACTAGATGCTGAAATTCACCTGGATGTAATTGGTCTGGTGGAAACCATCAAAGATAATAATAAGACATCCAGTCAAGAACGTGCAAAAACTATGATATTTCTCAATCACCATCTTGATGAGGGATTGAAAATGCAAGACCGCACTATTAAAGACCCCCTTGTACTGTGAAAAATTTAAAAGATAGATATGACCACCTGAAGTTGGTCATTCTTCCACAAGCACGTCATGATTGGTTTAATCTAAGATTATTAGACTTTAAAAGTATAACTGAATATAATTCTTCCATGTATAGAATTATATCACAGTTAAATTTATGCGGAGAAGATTTCACTGAACATGATAAGCTTGAGAAAACATACTCCACGTTTCTTGCCTCGAGTATTCTCCTGCAGCAGCAATATCAAGAAATGAATTTCAAAAAATATATAGAATTACTTTCACATCTTCTTAGTGCTGAACGACATAACGATCTTTTGATAAAAAATTATGAAAGTCAATCTGTTGGTTCTATGCCACTCCCTGAAGTGAATCAGACAAATTATCACCAACGAGAAAGAGATCGTAGCTCCTATCGTGGTTGTGGCTCTGATCATGGTCGTGGTCGTGATCGTAAAATAAATTATAATCATGATGGTCGTCTTGCACCGAAAAGTAACCAACAGCATAAAAGGAAGGGGCGAAAGACAAGAAGTGATACAAAAGAAAAATTCAGAAAGTGTATGTCATAGATGTGGAGGAACGGGCACTGGTCACGTACTTGTCGATCATCTAAGCGTCTGGTTCAGCTCTATCAGGCATCCTTAAAAAAGGGTGATACTAATCCAGAAGCAAACTTTATCTCTGAAAATAATGTTGAACCGTGCATAAGATGAATATAACACAGAAGCAAATGTTGAGCCTATGCATCTGGATCTAGCTGATTTTTTTGTATTCCCTAAAGGAAAAACATTCAGTGATGATCCCATGATAATCTAGATAATTTTCTTTTCTGTTTGTTTGTATTAGTTGGTATGTTTGTATTTTTCTAATCCTTATAAATGTAATAACCATGTTTAATAGTAATATTTAATTACTTTGTTTATGTCTGTTTTTGAAGAAAATATAGATGTGCCCCAAACTTCATTTGGATCAATGATCAATCATGAATATATTTGTGTAGCTGATTTTTTTGTATTCCCTAAAGGAAAAACTTTCAGTGATGATCCCATGATAATCTAGATAATTTTCTTTTCTGTTTGTTTGTATTAGTTGGTATGTTTGTATTTTTCTAATCCTTATAAATGTAATAACCATGTTTAATAGTAATATTTAATTACTTTGTTTATATCTGTTTTTGAAGAAAATATAGATGTGCCCCAAACTTCATTTGGATCAATGATCAATCATTAATATATTTGTGTAGCTGATTTTTTTGTATTCCCTAAAGGAAAAACTTTCAGTGATGATCCCATGATAATCTAGATAATTTTCTTTTTTGTTTGTTTGTATTCGTTGATAAGTTTGTATTTTTCTAATCCTTATAAATGTAATAACCATGTTTAATAGTAATATTTAATTACTTTGTTTATATCTGTTTTTGAAGAAAATATAGATGTTCCCCAAACATCATTTGGATCAATGATCGATCATAAATATATTTGTGTAATTGATAGTGGAACAAAGCACTCCATATTCAAAAATGAGAAATACTTCTCTTACTTGTTTAGAGAAAAAGGAAATGTTACTAATTGAACTTAATAGAAGGCTACGGAAAAGCTATCATATTCTTGTCTAAAGGGACAAAACTTGTTATAAAAATGCATAGTTTTCTTCTAAATCCCCAAGAAACTTGTTAAGTTTTAAAGATATTCGCCGAAATGGATATCATATTGATACAATAAATGAAATGAATGTCGAATACCTTGGCATTTTGGCATTACCAAGATTGTCTCAAATCAGAAATATGTGTTGGAGAAATTATTAACTTTATCTTTTGGCTTATATTAAGTAAAAATAAGCCAGTTAAAGTCATTCTATCGTAAACCAGAAGTTTACTGGCTTAAAAACTTTGTGTTTTGGCATGACTGAATGGGTCATCCTGGATCAATAATGATGAGACGAATTATTAAAACTCAAATGGACATCTATTAAAGAACCTAAAGATTCTTACGTGTGATGAATTTTCATGTGCTGCTTGTTATCAAGGCAAATTGATTACTACGCCATCACTTATGAAGGTTAACATTGAATCCCCTAATTTTTAGAACGTATACATGAGAATATTTGTGGACCTATTCACCCATCTAGTGGGTTGTTTAGATATTTTATGGTACTAATAGATGCATATTCAAGATGGTCTCATGTGTGCCTCTTGTCATCTCGCAACCAGGCGTTTGCAAAATTATTGGCACAAATAATACGATTAAAAGCGCTTTTCAAATTATCCCATTAAGGCGATTTGCCTTAATAATGTTGGAGAATTCACATCCCAAGCTTTTAATCATTATTGCTTATTAAAGGGATAAAAGTTGAACATCCAATAACTCATGTTCATACTTGAAATGGCCTTGCTGAGTCATTTATTAAGCGCTTACAATTGATAGCAAGACTTCTACTTATGAAAAGTAAGTTATCCACTACTGTTTGGGGTCATGTTATCTTACATGCAACACACTTGTTCATCTCAGACCGTCACAATTACTATTTGGTCATGAACCAAATATTGCTCATCTACGAATTTTTGGATGTACTGTATATGTGTCAGTAGCACCCCGCAGCGCACTAAGACGGGCCCACAAAGAAGGTAAGACATATACGTTGGATTTGATTTACCCTTCATAATTCGCTACCTTGAGCCATTGGCGGGAGATTTATTTACTGCAAGATTTATAGATTGTCGATTCGATGAAATAAATTTTTCGCAATTAGGGGGAGAGAAAAAGGAACTTAAAAGTGAAATTACATGGAAAGTTTTATTATTATCTCATTTCGATCCACGTTCCCTTATGTGTGAACAAGAGGTCCAGAAGATCATCCTTTTGCAAAACATAGCAAATCAAATGCCAGACGCAATTACTGATTTGAAAAGGATAACAAAGTCACATACTTCTGCAGTAAATGTGCCCATCCGAATTGACGTCTCAAAAGGACCATCTACAAGTGTCACGACTTCTGAATTACAAACACGCTTGAAGCGTGGCAGACCATTGAGTTTAAGGGATAAAAGTCATAGAAAAAAATTTATGAAAAATGACACTACAAAAGAATCTCACGAAGAGATTCAAGATCTGTTTAGTCCTGATATTCCAGAAGAGATCAGTGAACCCGCTACTCAAGTGAATGACGAACTTTCAATAAGCTCTACGTGTGATGGAATAAGTTTAGATCGATCGAAAATCATAGTTGATAATGTTTTCACATATAATGTTGCACTTAGCATTATGCAAGACAATGATGATCTTGAACCCTTATGTGTCGAAGAATGTTGATCAAGATGTGATTGACCAAAATGACAAAAGGCAATTCAATCAGAACTAGACTCACTTGCTAAACTTGAGGGTTTTGGACCTATAGTCCAAACTCCAAATGGTGTAAAATCGATTGGCTATAAATGGGTTTTTGTGCGAAAGCGAAATGAGAAAAATGAAAATGTAAGATACAAGGCACGTCTTGTTGCGCAAGGATTCTCTCAATGACCTGGTGTCGACTATGAAGAAACATATTCACCAGTTATTGATGCAATAACTTTTCGATATCTCATCAATTTAGTTGTTCATGAAAATCTTGAAATACATCTGTTACAAATTATCTTTACGGTTCACTTCATAATGAAATTTATATGAAAATTCCAGAAGGACTTAAATGCCTGAAGCATATAGTTCAAAACCCGAGAAATGTGTTCAATCAGATTACAAAAGTCATTATACGACTTAAAACAATTAGGGTGCATGTGGTATAATCGCCTCAGTGATTACGTGATAAAATAAGATTATATAAATGATGTCATATGTCCTTGAATTTTTATTATGAAAACAACGTCAGGGTTGTTATTCTTGCAGTTTATGTTGATGACATTAATGTCATTGCAACTCCAGAAGAGGTCAAAAAGACAATTGAATATCCGAAGAAACAATTTGAGATGAAACACCTTTGAAAAATAAAACTTTGTCTTGGTCTACAAATTGAACATTTAGCAGAAGGATTCTTCATCCATCAATCTGCATATATAGAGAAAATCTTGAAATGATTTTACATGGACAATGCACATCCATTAATTACTCCAATGATTGTACGATCACTTGAAGATCCATTCCGACCTCAAGAAGAGAATGCGGAACTTGTTGGTCCTGAAGTCCCTTATATTAGCGCAATTGGTGCACTTATGTATCTTGCTAATTGTACGAGACCTGACATAACATTTTCTGTTAATTTATTAGCAAGATTTAGTTCTTCTCCCACACGAAAACATTGGAATGGAGTTAAACATATATTGTGATATCTAACAGGGACTAGTGATATGGGTCTGTTTTATACTAATAAAGATAGTGCAGATCTTGTTGGTCATGCAGATGCAGGTTATTTATCTGAACCACATAAGCTCAATCTTAAACAGGATATATGTTCACATACGGAAGTACCGCTATATCATGGCTATCTACGAAGCAGTCCATTGTCGCTACTTATTCAAATCATGCTGAGATAATAGTCATTCATGAAGCAAGTAGAAAAAGTGTATGGTTGAGATCAGTGATACATTTTATCAAAGAAAAATGTGGTTTGAAATGTGATTTTTCAAGATAACCATAGTGCTCTTTGAAGACAATGCTGCATGCATAGCTCAATTAAGAGGAGGCTTCATAAAAGGAGATAGAACGAAGCATATTTCACCGAAATTATTTTTTACACATGATCTCCAGAAGAACGGTGATATTGATATACAACAAATTCGTTCAAGTGATAATCCAACATATTTATTCACCAAATCTTTATCAGCCTCAACTCTTGTAAAGATGGTACAAAAGATTGGAATGCGAAGACTTAAGCATCTGAATAATGGTTTTTATCAGGGGAAGTAAAATACGTGTTGCACTCTTTTTTCTTTAGTCTAGGTTTTGTCCCACTGGATATTCCTAGAAAGGTTTTTAATGAGGCAGCAAGTAAAACATATTGTGAATGTCTATGTATATTTGTTTTCAACTTTTCATTTACATAGACATCCAAGGTGAGTGTTGTAAAAGTATATGGATGTCATGTGGGGCCATTCTTGAAGAGTCATCCTTTCTTATATTAATGTGATGACATGTGGAGTCACTCCTGTTTGAGGTGTAACCACTTGACCAAATGGATAACTTATCAATGGCTAAGTGTTTAGTTTATACTTTCTATTGGCTATAAATAACCTTTGTGTTCTTCACAAAGAAATAAAAAGAAAAGTTTAAAATATATTATTATACTCTCTCTTTGTTTATTCTTATATTTAATTTACTTTATTAATATTAATTTGTTAACTAGTTATTTTATAACAAAAAGCATTTTTTCCTATTAAAATTAATTGTCGGGAAAAATCTCATTCCATCTAAAAACAAAGGAACACTTGGAATTAATTACTCTAGCTAAAATCCACTACTAGCTAGCTACCAAGAATGAGACAAAAAAACAAAGCAATACTCCATCAGTGACACAAGAATGATGAGCTGGCTATTTGACGGTTCACATGCTTTCAACAAACTTAATTGATTGGAAAAAATGTTACCTACTCAATATAAATATTAAAATAAATTTATTTCACAGCAAAAATGAAGTACTTTGAACAGTTAAATCTTTTTTGAGAATAAAAATAAAATACGGATTATTAGGTAGATTATATAAAAATAATATTAAAAAAAAGTATTTACTTAAGTAGCTTATATTATTATGTTTACGTTAATTATATATAGATGATTTTCTATCCATCATTTGATTTAATGTATTGAAAATAATGTGTATTACATAAAATTATTTAGTTACAAAGAAAAAATATAATTTTTTTAAAGAATTAACTGAATCTTTAATCATTTTTACATGTATTAGATCATAATAAAGGAAATTCATATGGGTTTCACAGCTTAGAAAAAAAACAATTTACCATGTTATTTTATTTATTAGAGATTTTTTTTAAAATTAATAATATTAAAAAGAAATACCTAATACGAGAATGTTGTTGAAAAATATACTAATGTTCATTTTAAATTTTTTAAACAACACTTATTTTAAAATAATTTATTTTAGTGTGAAGTGATATTTATTTTAAAACGAATAAAATAATATATTTTGTAGGAATAAGAAAATGGGAACAGTGCAATATTATAATGACGATTATGTTAATACTTGATTTGTTACGCCCAAACACTTTTCTAATGATTTATCTTCCATGCTCGACATCCTTGTTACGTTATCAATAGGGTCATACTGCAATTTTCTAAAATTAATCTTTGTCTTAAAATATAATCAACGCCATGTTTTTTTTTATTTTATGTTTTTAAATTTAAAAGTAGTTTCTTACTAAAATTCTTCATTATTTCACTTTTCTCCCACTGTTGCTGTAATTGTGTATTCTTAAACACCCTAGAGATTAATGTGTAATCTCATTTGGGACAATGTTAGTAAACATCTTAATGTTATACTTATGACCATCTTTTTCTCAATCTTAATTTTAGTTAGCATTTATCATACACTATTCTAACTTAAGTAATAGGAGTAGCAAAGGTTTTTATTTATTCCTTGAACAAACAATGGACAAATATCACTAATCTTTCCTAGCGTTTGATTAGAGAATATCATATTTCGAGAATTTATCTGTAAATATTTATTTGATTATGAAATTTAATTAAAATTTCATGACAACTTTTTGAGATTTCTATCCAAAATTTTAAATAGTTTAGAATAAAATATATATGTTCAATATCATTTCAAAAAACTCAATTCTTTAACTTTCTAATTCCTAAATGAATAACGTAATAGGAGCTTGAATTTTATTGGGACTACAACTCGAGAGCTCAATCGAAAAACGGAATTTCTGATGGGGTCCACTTTAGTTTGACACTTTGACTGTTGAAAAAGAAAAGAGAAAGAGAGAAGATAGAGAATATTTTTGTTAATATTTCATATCAAGGAAAATGTTTTTATTTTGGAAAGTATATTTTAGAAAAATATTTTTTTCATGGAAATAAGTTTTTCTTTAAATATTTGATAAGTAAATATACTTATATCTAATTTAGCAAAATATTTTGACATCAAAGAACAGAATTAAAGATATTGGTGGATGTTTCTACTTTAAGTAGTCATTTTTTTTCTCTATTTTAAATAATTTATTAGTACTTATTTTTATTAAACATAAACAAAAAATAAAAAGAAAATGTAAGACCAAACCGATTACACACTAGTGTTTTTCTTGTTTAGTTTTAGTTGGTGCTTAATAGTCAATAAAGTGGAACAGATTTGGGTGGATTCAAAGTACATATATTCTGTTCTTTCTTTCACATTTTCAAAGCCCTAAAGTTTTTGCTTCTTCCTTAAAAGGTAAGCTAATTTTCCTTTTTCCTTTTACTTCAACGTTTGAGTTAACAGTTTAAAGTTCAATTTGTTGTTAGAGTAATCAAATTCCGAATTCGTTGTTGATATTGTCATTTCTTTTTTGGTTGATTCAAATTGTGTTTATGTACATGCGTCTGTGCTATGTTTAATGGAGTTTCATAGCCTATCTTGTTTCATTTGATTTCTCATACCAGTTGTTCTTTTCACTTGTAATCTGAAATCTTACCAATTACCATATCTTTTATTATGATTCATATCTCAATTGCTATCTATACTTGGAGGAATGAAAGACTTGATGAATTTGTAGCTCCTAGCTATGAGCAAGGAAGTGATTGTCACTGTCATAAATAATTTTGACATATCTAGTAGAAAAGACCAATGTTTTGTTGATTAACAACTATATTACAATTGAAAATTGTGTACATGTTTTTCTCAATTTGATATGGTATTTCAGGGTTTTTTAGATTGAGGCATAGTTGTGGTTGTTATGTGTCACCCTCTGAAGATTCAGCTATTTTCTCTCTAGGAATTTGTTTTTTTTTGGTCATATCTTGTTAGGTTTAAGTGTGCCTTTCAGTCTTGACCAATTTCCTCTTATTTTTTTCTTTAATGTTTTGTAGACATATTTTCATGGAAGATGGTGTCTTATGTCACAGTTATAAATTGCAACAAGGATACTTGACATAAAGTGCTATATCCAAAAGATGGTACTATTCTTTGCAATTGTGATATTGGCATGTCTCCGCTCATTTGTTTTACCTGATGCGCAAGGTACCTGGTTCTTCCAGTTTTACATCATAAAAACCAACTTTCTTTTTATTTATTTACTCAAATGGATAAAGAAAAATTTAGACGTGACTACTATATCTTGTTTACATTTTGCTTCTTGCCGGTGAAATGTTGTCTTTGTTCTTCTAATAAAGTAGGCTGACATTTGGTTTTTTATACTCTTGCCCATTTTAGGAGATGCACTATACGCATTGAAGATCTCACTAAACTCACTAAATGCTTCAAATGGTCAACTTGTTGATTGGAACCAGAATCAAGTTAGTCCTTGTACTTGGTCCAAGATCACTTGTGATGATAAAGGCAATGTCATTATGGTGTAAGTACTATTGTTAGAGTTATTGGAATCACTGTGTGCATATACTATGATGTTACTGTTTTTATGCACTAGAAAGGTTAATTTTTGAAGTACTATTGTTAGAGTTATTGGAATCACTGTGTGCATATACTATGATGTTACTGTTTTTATGCACTAGAAAGGTTAATTTTTGGTTGGTCAACTTCCTTTACTGGATGTGGTTTCATAATGTCTGAATCTGTGTTTGCAGGTCATTATCAAGTTTGGGATTCTCGGGCACTTTAACTCCCAGAATAGGTGTTCTGAAGAATGTGAATACACTGTACGTTTAAAGTACTCTGGCTGAGTTACTATTGATAGAATGTTGGCTTGAATGCTGCCCACATATAATTTTCTAGATGCTTATTGCTACTTTAAAATGTTGATTTAAGTTTTATTTCTGAATATAAAAGTTTGATGTCATGGCATCGAACTAGAACAAAAATCCATTTTCAGATCATCAGATTCAACTAAAAGTTGAGAACACGATGATTATTATTTTCAAGGGAGCTTCACTTAGCTGAAGGGGGATAAACAAAAACAAAGTACCTACATATTGTGATGTTATAAATGAACAAGGAGAAATATTTGGCCATTTCACAAAGGCAAACAGCTTTAAGAAAGATGGAAGCTGCATGAGCTGATCTAGCAAATGGGAGTCTCTGTTCGGATGGCTGTCTTTTTTCTTGTGGTACTGTATGGTGTCTCTACACTTATAGCTGCTGGTTCCGTTGGACAAAGATCAACCTAAGCCATTTCACGAGGACTAGAAATGTGAATTGCACAAGATTAATCCTCAGTATCAGTGGTTATCTCTTTTCCGGAGTGGTCATTTCATCACATTGGTCTTTGCACTTTGTCTACTTCTAAGGGCCCTAATTTAGTATTTGACTTATATATTTTTGAAATCAATAATTTGGTTGCATAACTATATGGAAGAGTACAAAGTTCTTTGATGTAGCTCTCGATGAATTTTGATTTGTTAGTATGTTGTTGAGCTCAAAATTGTTAGGTCTATGACTAAAATTTTTGGTGGGACGATTTCTTGTCTTCTTTGATCCACAACTAAAATTTTTGGGATGATTTCTTGTTTTCTGCTACTAACCTAGCTGACTATGTCGTATCCACTTCCTGTAGGTCCTTGCAAGGGAATCATATAACTGGTGAAATTCCCAAAGAGATTGGAGATTTAACAAGCTTGACAATGTTGGATTTAGAAAATAACCGTCTTTCCGGAGAAATACCAGCTTCATTGGGCAATCTTAAAAAGCTTCAGTCTCTGTAAGTCATATTATTTCATTTAATCATTTGAGGATAGAACTTAGTTTACTTGGTGATTGGAATAGGTGTGAACTCTATTATTCCATTGAGCAGGTTTTTGAGTCGAAACAATCTCACGGGGACTATCCCTCAGTCACTTTCGGGACTTCCAAACTTGATGAACCTGTAAGTTATTTATCTTGCCTTTTCCTTATTCCAAGTATAAATTACTTTTCTGAATAGGAGAATAATACATTTTCTTTTGGGATGTCACCTTCAGACTTCAGTGATCCTTAATCTGTTACCTGTATCATTCGATGTTTGACTTGATTCTCTGATTCCTCATTGCAGTCAGCTTGGTTCCAACAGTCTTACTGGCCAAATTCCTGAACAGTTGTTCCAAGTTCCAAAATACAAGTACGTTTACAGTTCTTACTTTAGACAGTAGCTCAAGGCTTCTTAGTTTTTGCCTTCTCAACTTATGCATAATCTTTAATGTTAGTATAACTTCATTTGGTTATTCTAGTTTTACAGGGAATCATTTGAATTGTGGCTTAAATCTCACTCATCATTGTGAATCTGCTAGTGGAGGTAAGTTCTACCAGCAAATATGTGAACTTTTTAACTGTATATACTTCATGCTTCTCTGTATTCTGAAAGAATGAAAGTAATGTAGCTGAAATTTTTGAATTTTACTACCATTATCTAGATTTATTTTCTTTTAGCTAGAAAGGACGCTTTATCTTTTAGTTTTACTTTGTTAGAGAAAAATCTTTAGTATCAAGAGGTCTAGCTTCTTTGGGATTTCATATTCTATATCTAGTATAAGTGTGTACTTTGTGTGGAACGACACTTGATGAATAGACTCTATGCTATCAAGAACCTCCTGGTGCTGCCTGCACTAAAATGGATGAGTTTCTTTCCATTGGTACTAATCTTGGAGAGGTGTAACTTGTAACACTTGCTCACTTATAGGTGTCAAGCATTCTCAACGGAGGGAGAATGATGTAGCTGAAAAATATAGCATTATTTACTACATTTACTGTTGATCTATTGTCGTCATCTTTTAGTTAAAGTTTGAGGTTTGATATATTTTTTTTAGAAATACTATTATATATAGTAGGAGAGATTTTAATAATTTTTGAGTTGTAATGCTTAAAAAAAGAATTTAGTCATTCCAAGAGTTGTAATGATTTTTAGAAAAGAATTTTTTTAACTCTTAAGAGTTGTAATGATTAAACAAAGGAATTGTAACAATTCTAAGAGTTATAGTTATCTAGGTTCCCTAATCTGTAATTAGAGTCCATAATTCCTTTTTTTGGAACAACATTTGATCAGTAAATATTGTTGATGTTCTATTGTATATCTCGTCCCCTTTTCTTCTCGTCCTCTCCCTTAATCATCATGCTCATTCTCTCTCCTTTTGGTGCTACATCTCAGGAAGTTTCTGAAGTTGATAAAGCTGTTGATTACCTATCCGATGTATTACTATTCGTTTAGCGAGGAAATCGTCATTTAACATATGCACCTTGTTGAGCTTTCTGTACAAACCAAATTCTAAAGTTGAATTTCTTGCAGGTTCTCCTAGTAAACCAAAGACTGGTCTCATTGTTGGTATTGCTGTTGGATTTCTTGGACTTCTCCTTCTTGGAGGATCTGTGTTATTGTTCTGTAGAAGACGGCACAAAGGCTATAGACGTGAAATCTTTGTTGACGTTGTAGGTTTGTGTCACATTTTTTTGACAATACTTTCATCTGTTAAATGTACTTGTTATTCTTCGTAAGGGAAGAAGATATTCTGGCCATGCATTGTTGTATCTTGTAATTCCATCTTAAGTTAGTGACCTCATTCTTTATACACCAATACTTAGGTTTCATTTACCTTCAAGATGGTGTGATTCCTTTGAGTATATTATGATATTGTATTTTATGTTTTATTTGGCGCGCTCAGGTGAGGTTGATCGACGAATTCCATTTGGTCAATTGAGGAGATTTTCATGGAGGGAATTGCAGCTTGCTACTGATAACTTCAGTGAAAAGAATGTTCTTGGACAGGGGGGTTTCGGCAAGGTTTATAAAGGAGTGCTCAATGACGGCATTAAAGTTGCCGTGAAACGGTTAACTGATTATGAGAGTCCTGGGGGAGATGCTGCATTTCAGCGAGAAGTTGAGATGATAAGTGTGGCTGTTCATAGGAATCTCTTACGGCTTATAGGATTTTGCACCACACCGACTGAACGCCTGCTAGTATACCCATATATGCAGAATTTAAGTGTTGCTTATCGGCTACGAGGTATTGTTTCTTCATAGCAGTGTTTTTATTCACTGTATTTTCTTTTAATCCTGAGCATGCTATTTTCCCTTACTATGCCTGCTTCATCTAATTTATTTTATCCCAATCAATAGATCCTTCATTTCATTAGTCTTACATCTCCTCCGGCGCATATTCTGATTTTGTCAGCTTGGTTGTAGACGATCACGAGTCATTTCCCTGTTCGATCTGTGAAGGAAGTGCATTTGTCATTTTACGGTCTAAATTGACTATTAAAGTACTATAGAACTGCTGATCTAGTAAAAGAACTTTTACATGGCATCAAGTTCGAGGGGCATGCTTATAGATCTAATGTGTGTAGCTTAATTGGCAGAAGCATCTACCCTTTAGTTTGTGTTTTCATACTTCAGAATCTTATTCTTTTTCCTTCTCAAAAAAGAATCTTATTCTTTCAACTTTGAATGAATTGCTAGAAGCTTAATGCCTTAGGGAGTTAGGGTTGCATCACCATGAGCACAATTGCATGCTTCCTTTTTTTCTCCCAGAATATGGTAAGGGAAGACAAGTTCTGAGCAGATTTAAGGGTTATGTAGAAGTATTTTCTGATATATATTAAAGGGGTTGAGTGTCCGGAGATTGCAATTTTATTCCGTCAAATCATACCTCATTAATCACTAAGGAAGTATTCAGTTTTTTTTTTTTTTTAAATCATTAAAAGATGTATGTGCGTTAAGTTGGTATCACAGATCGAGATAAGAAAGAGCTATGTGACTACATAAATTGATTCTCGTGATCCTTGCTTGAACTAGGAGGTGTTACATGAAGTAGTTAATTTTGCTTAAGATTTCAGCAGTTTTCAGCTAGAGTTAATGTGTCTGTTACTAGTTTCCAATGGTGTCTTATTAAGTTTTTAATCACTTACAGAACTTAAACCTGGGGAGCCTGTTTTGAATTGGCCAACTAGGAAGCGTGTGGCGGTGGGTACTGCACGTGGACTTGAATACCTACATGAACACTGTAATCCAAAGATTATTCACCGTGATGTTAAAGCAGCTAATGTGTTACTAGATGAAGATTTTGAAGCTGTAGTTGGTGATTTTGGCCTGGCAAAGCTAGTTGACGTTAAGAAAACCAATGTGACTACTCAAGTTCGTGGTACAATGGGCCATATAGCTCCTGAATACTTATCCACTGGCAAATCATCAGAAAAAACTGATGTTTTTGGCTATGGAATCATGCTTTTGGAAATTGTAACCGGCCAACGTGCAATAGACTTCTCACGCCTAGAAGATGAAGATGATGTCTTGTTGCTTGACCATGTGAGTGTACTTAACCCAATGATCTTCATATATTTCCTAATGGTCATCAAATAATTGCATAAAACTTTTCATATATCGTATCTCTACTGATTAATCTTTGTTTCTGTCCATATTCTATTGGGATGACTCAGTTGTCCTTTGCATGAGAGCCTCTTGTATGATATACATTTGTTTATCTTTCTCCTATTGGTGAAACTGCCGCAATCTTTCTATTGTAATTGAAATGGTAGAAACAATTATTATTTTGTGTGGCACCAGGATACAAATGCTTTGAATATGAGCTAGGTCTTAAAATTGAGCCTTTTTAGGCACAAGTAATATGAGACTATATATATATTTGATGCTAATTTTTTTTGTTCCAAAATTGTGGATATGTGGACCCTGAGCCTCTCTTATAGTTTTACACGATTAGTCATTAAGCTTCATAGGACCTCTATGTTGTATTAGTTGCTAAAAGGGGATCATCTTGAAGGTCAGAAAACTGCAAAGGGATAAAAGACTGGATGCAATTGTAGACCGTAACCTGAATAATAACTACGAGCTGGGGGAAGTGGAGATGATGATTCAGGTGGCATTACTGTGCACTCAGGCATCACCAGAGGACCGTCCAGCAATGTCGGAGGTGGTGAGGATGCTGGAAGGAGAAGGGCTTGCTGAGAGATGGGAAGAGTGGCAACACGTTGAAGTCAATCGTAGACAAGAATACGAGAGACTTCAGAGACGATTTGATTGGGGAGAAGATACAATGTTTAATCATGATGCTGTTGAGTTGTCTGGTGGAAGATGACAAATGAGTAATAATTTTGAACCACAAAAATGTTTTTTGATATATATATATATATGCAATGGTTGCTAAATGGCCAGCAATCAACTGTGGACTCTGTATTTATGTAAGTTTTAGTCATTATTTTCATGTTCCATTAACTCCAAGGAGTGGGAATACTCGATTCCTCAAATGGTTACATATTTTCCTCACTAAACTATGCTTTGTCACTCAACTTTTAGATATTCCTGACTGGAAAACCAACTAAATCTCACTGGAAAACATGATTGCCAGAATATCATGTTAGCTCAAATAGAGAAGAGAAGCTTACTATTTAAGGTATTCTTGGAGAAATTGATTAGTGAAAATACAACATTTTGAAGGTAAAATCGCCATAAAATGCATAGTATGTTGATTAATTTTAGAGCGTAGACAAGATGTATTTTTGGAAAACAGCCAATTTTGACCAGTATTACAATAGTTTAACTTTTTTAAGAGAAGCTTCTAGAATGATCGGTTGTAGTATTTTGGATACTTATATTTATGATGATTCGTTTGACCGAGTGGGGTAAATTATGATACCAAGTTATATAAAATGAAGTTGAAGTTTTGTTTGGAGATATAATTTAGATTTTTAAATTATATTTTTTGCTCATAAACATAAAAAACACATATGTTGTGAAAATTATCAAAATTGTATCAATTTTTTTTATGTAATCTTACCAAATAAGCAAAAGTTGATTACACACGTGTAAGCTATTCTTAAAAGAACACAACATTTATTGATCGAACTTTAACTTAATAAAAAGGTAAAACTAAACATGAGTTATAGCATACTACTCTTTAATAAAATTGAACATGGTTAATATCATTAGTAACTATATCATCATGTTCATACTTCGTGAATATTTCATTCTCCTAAGATCTTTCGCAAAAAATGATGTAGATACAAATGGTAGGATTCTTTATTCAAAATATAAACTTGTAGGTTAATTTTCGTGTTTGAGAAATATGAAATTCTTAAATCAAACTTTTTGAAGAAATACTATGAAGGGAAAATTAGCAAACTAGTCATAATCTCTAACGTTATTAGTAAAAACATCTACACTTTAAAATAATTATTGAAAATATCAAAATGTCAATATTTTAGAAAATTCAAATTTTAATTCTCAAAACAATCCAACTTCGAATTAAATTCTACATCCATTACCCATTTACACTTCTTCATATGCTTTAGTACCATTAAATTTATTTTTCATTTACACTTTTTAGTTTTTTCTCTTTCATCAACTTTTCAATTTTCACCATCCCGTCATTCACTTTCCTCTTCTTTTTTTTCTTTTATCAAAATTTCAGTATTATTCTCTCTCATTGTTGAAGAAGAACTAATTATTCAAGTTCGTAACAATTTGTTCAAATCTATCAATTAATCAAAAAATCTCTCAATTGATAAAGGTATTTTTGAATTCATCATTTATTTTGTGAGATTTTGTTTTCAAAATCACACATTATATTGAATTTTGATTTGTATGTATTGAGAATTTTTCGTCATTTTTTTTAATTTTTATGTGAATTTGTTAACATACTCATCAAATATTTATGTATTTCAGATTTTTAGTATTTAAAATAATTTTTGTCGATCTTTTTTTTATTATTATTTGTTTTTATATTTCAAATTTAGTAAAATCTACATTAGCATTTAGGTATTGAGTGATTTCGCAAAAGTATTTGAAAGTATTTTGAATGTTTTGTAGTTTGTAGTCAAATTTATTTTTACAAACTGATAATCTAAATACAAACCTATATTTTGATTATTTAAAATTGTGAATGAATACTAAATCAAAGATAAACTAGTTGGTATAAACATATAATGAGCAAAATAAAATACAAAACTATTTGACTGATACAATTAGGATGAATGCACATATAATGAATACATACATATATAAACTGTATTTTGGCTATTTATAGTTGAGAATGAATGCGAAATCAAAATATAAATACAAAACTTTATTGTATATATTAGGACGATTTAAATCAAATCTAAATACAAACTTTATGGTATACATTAGAACGAATATAAAATTAAATCTAAATACAAACTATTTGGTATACAAAGTGATATTGGAAATAAGCAAAATAAAATACATATGTGAGATGGATTAATACATATACCATGAATACATGAGTATTGTATTTTGAATATTGAAAAATTTCTTAAAAGGAGATACATAAACTTCATAACCTTAACATGATATCCCAATAACTTCATAAAATTTCAGACATTTTTAAAAATAAATTATAATTTCATAACGTCAAAATGATGTCTTAGTAGAATAAACTGCTTCAAATATGATAATATATGGTAAATATATGTGTTTAGAAACAAAAAAAAATTAAGAAAATTGAATATTGAATTTGTAGATTAATGGTGATAGGCGTGTTTTTTAGAACATTGTGAAAGAAGAAGAAAAAGATGGAAGTTGTTGCATTTTGATAAATTGCTAATTAATTCTTTGTTTTTGAATTTTTGTAACTGATAAAACTTTTAAACAATTGTTTCTTTTTTATATTTTTCTTTCTTCTTAATTTCTCCTTTCTGTTAATTGTTTCTTTTTTGACATTTTTACTTAATATTGAAAATATTGACAATGAATTCTATTAAATGTCAAAACATTGACATTTTGGAAATTTTTCCAAATATGAAATCGCATGCAATTGCCCATTTGTCGTTGCAAATAGGGATGACCTTTTAAGTCATTTGTAATCGATCCATATGAACCAAAACTAGTCCAATTCAATAATAAGTGTTCTTCCTATCAAGTTATCCTTCCCAAAATCTTCCTTTTCCTTTCTTTTGTTCTTTCTCCCTTTTTAGTTGAATATTCCCATCCTAATTAACGATTTTTGTCTAAGATAAACCAATCTGATTTTTTTTTGGGAAAATTACGTGGGATGACAAACATTCCTAAGTAATTATATAATAAGGGTATAGTTTAATTTATTTACTTTCTATAATTATAGTTTATTTTTTTTGCTATAATTAATGGGGTCCACCACCTATTCCTAAACCAATAGTATAAATTTTTTTTTTTAATTTTGTATATAATTATACACAAAACAATATTATCTCTCCTATTCATATTGCACCTTTTTCTCCTACAATTAATACTTCTATCCGATTTTGAATTTCAAATTATCAAAAACTCAATTCCTTCTTCCCGAAATTGAATTCAACTTTCGCAGGTACTCCGAAATTTTAGTCGTTTTCCATTTTTTTTCCTTATTCAACAATTGTATATGTATTGTGTTTCTTATGTTTTTTCATATCTTTTTTGTGAAATAATCGATTGTTTATTCTTATTAGATCACAAATTCTTCAAAATCAGAATGAATGAATCATCTTCATCTATGAGGATTACTAGAGGTATTCCATTGCTTGTCAATTTTCTTGACAATTTACTCTCGTTTTCAATGGGTTTAACTCAAGATTTTGGGGGTGATGTAGGGTCTATGGTAAAATTCAAACAAGTTCAACATGAACAAACAATGGAAGAATTGAGATCAAAGAAAAAATATGACCCTACGGCAGTTCAAGAAGCTCTTAACAATGCCAAAGCTAGAGGCATTAAAATTGTACAAGGAGGAAGAAAGACGAAAGCACTAAACATTGATTCAGAGGAAAATGCATATGAAATTGACGGATCTGAAGAACATCATAATCATGAGGTAATGACTTAAAACACAACTTTAGATACAATTTTTTTGTTATTTAGGTGTCAATATACAAAAAATTATTTGTTTAAGTAAATTTTGTATTCACGTAATTGTATATAGTATATTGCATGTTTAGTACACACATGTTTTAGTTATAAATTTGTATATTTCTTTAGTTATTGTATGTGTCTGTAGATTTTATTAGTTTATACATACTTTAAGTTATGTATAATGAATAATATACTAAGTTTAAATAGTGGTAGTAGTGGATTGTATATTAAAGGCTCCATATTATTTTTGTTTTTGTATACATATACAAAAAGTAATTGGATTTAGTTATACCGATGAGAAAATTTCATATATGATTATAATTTGTATATTTTAGTAGTTATATACAAATTATTGAAGTTAGTATATATTAAGCTTATATATTATTGTAGTAGATACAAAGTCATTTAGACAGTTATATACATTACCATGTTTAACTACCAAAATAGCCAATGAGACCATTATCTGTACAATTTTCAAACAAAATTTTATTTCAAATCATTCACAGAAATCATATATACAATTAATACAACACTATTATACAATCAGATTAATGAATTTTACACTGATCTTCTTTTTAATATACAAATGCTACATCAAAAAAAGTATATAATTGTATCATATGAATTTTCTTCTTTAAATTTTTTTATATTTTTGAAATCAGTTTTCAAAAGCAAAAAACACTTACGTTATGGCTATATACAATTATCACCACAATAACGAACACACATACATCAAAATTTGTAAATCCAATAGAACATTGTATAATTATTGCAATAGTAAACATGAATTTTCATTCCATGAACGATTACCTGTATTCGATTATAAAGAAAAACAAAAAAAAATTGATGAACTGCTGTTTCATAAACAGCAAAAACAAGTTTATCTTGTGTTTCAATTGTTGTATACTTCTTATTTTTTTTGAAAAAAAAAATGAATTTGAACGTTTACTTTAAATTAGGGACGTTTACCTTAAATTATGGCATTATCTAAATTTATTGTTAGCATATTTAACGCTTCAGTTACAAACCACTTTTTAAAATAAAATTGTATAAATAAAAAACAAAAGAAACCTTGTATACAAAATTAAAGATACCTAAAATAAGTAAACTATACCCATAAAATGTAATTAGGTAAACTGTACCCATATAATATTATTTAATCAATTAAGTTTGCCATATATGAAATTTTCCCTTTTTTTTTTGGTTATTCTCTACTTAAGTTTCAAAAATATTTTTTTTTCAGCTGAAATTTTTTCGAAGAACATAATAATATCCACAATGTAGTTATTTAACGAGTCTTTGTTATCTCAATATTTGATATACTTTGCTCTATTGATATTCTTATAGGTGAGCTAATTGGTCTCAAATCATATCAAAATATTTCGTTTCTTCTATTATAGTTTTCTTTGTTATCTGATTTATCATCACCGTGATATGCAATTATTGATTTTCGTATGACCCAGAATCCCAGTTATTTCTATCACAACATAATATATAGATATAATATTTATTTTAACATCAATTATTATTTCTATTCCCTCTGTTTCAAAGAAAATGTTCCTACTTTCTTTTCAGTTTATTTAAAAAAGTATGTCCCCTTTCCTTTTTTAGCAGCAGTTTAACTTTAACTTTAACTTTCTATGTGACATGTTTAAGACCACAAAATTAAAAAACGTTTTGGTAGATTTGACGTAATTTTAATTTAGAACCACAAGATTAAAAAATCTTTTTTTTTAAAGTCCGTTCCAAGTCAAATTAGGTCATCCTTTTTGAAACGGAGAGAGTACTAATTTTGTTTTTTCTTACCTGTTGATTGACAGGATACACACAAATCACATATCCTGAACTAATTGTTATTAATTACACTAAACCAATTTAATTTAGGAATCAAGGTTAAACAATTTAATAAACTGAAAATATACATTAATTAATAAATAGGCCGGCCGCAAAGGCAAAATTAATAACGAACCAAATTGCCCTAAAAAGTCTCCACCAGGACGTAAAGCAAATCAAATTGTATGTTCCCTAAATTCCAATATTTATTTATGTAAGTTCTAATTTATGTTTTAGCAAAAGTTAGTAGTTTTGATTTTTTAGTTATACCCATTGAGTTAATCTAGCTCATATTTTGATTTTTAATTTGAATGTTGTTGATATTGACTACTAAAAAAAACTGTATTCACGGACAAATTTTATAGCCAAACAACAAAATTTGTGGCTAATTTTACTTAGCAACAAATTAGCGACAAACTTTCGTTAGCCAGTTCGTAGCTAATTATAGTGATTTGAAAATAATAATAAGGAATTAGGAGGTTATAACTTTGGTTGAATTGACATAATTCTAAAGTATGTGTGATTCCTCAAGTTTATTATTGTTATGTTGGTCTTCATTAACTCATGATCATTCAATGTGATAGTTGATTCATGTTTTATGGTTCGTTTGATTGGGGAATAAGTTATTCGAAATCAATTATTCGGAATTAGTTATGTATATAAAGAGCACTAAAATCATGGGGTAAGTTATCCTGCCAATCAAACATGAGATAAACTATTCTAAAATTAATGGTGGATTAGTTAATTTTTATCCCTCGTATCAAACGAGATGTAAGAGTGTAAGATGTTCATTCACTAATAAATTATTTCTGTTCTGATGTACTCTTTGTGGGGTGTGGCTATACAAAACTTAGTTTTCTGATCCTTTGTTTCTCTTAACTTTTTTTTGTTTGATCTCCTTCAGAAACGTATATAGAGCTCGTTCTTTTTCTGGTGTACGCGTGCTGCAAGAATGGGGGATGAAATCGATGACATTGAATTTGCTCGACAGATGTTGAGCTTAAAAGAAAACAAGTATGAAGAAAATAAAAGCGGAGGAATGAAACAAGTAGTTAAGAAGAGTCATAAGATCAGCACTCTTTCTGATCTTCCTGATGGTATCTTATTTAACATCCTAGTGAAGATTCCGCCAAAAGACATTCATAAGTATGTCATGCGCGTCTGCAAATCATGGAAAGAAATTGTCTCGGAGAGTTTCTTCATTGAGCAAAATTTCATGGAATCGAAAACAGAATTAGTGATACAGTCAGGATTAGGAAGGCGTATGAAAACGAAGTTGATAGAGATTAGAAAAGAATTTGAATGTGAATCGCGTGAAGTTGGACTAAGTAAATTAAGCAAGATTCATTCTAGCTGTGACGGATTTCTATTGATGAGTGAACCAGGGAACAATGGGATGCTACAAATCATAAATCCAGCAACAAAGTTCTGCCTTACTATCCCGCGATGCCCTTCACATTGTCAACATAAAGCTTGTAGTGCAGCACTTGTCTTTGACTCTTCGACAAAACAGTACAAAGTAGTGCATGTTGTTACAGATTCTTATGGTTTTGAAATATTTAATGTGAGCAGTGATGATGATGAACTACATTGGGAACGAGTTTCTAGTCCGTGGGAAGATTTAAATGATCGACCCTTTAATCCAATTAACTTTCACTGGAAGAATCCAGTGTCGATTAATGGAAGGATTCTGCATTGGTATGTTGATTCAGCTGAATATTTCATTACAATGCAAGTAAAAGAGGAAAAATTCAGTCGAACTTATCTTCCAGAACGTGTTAAACAAATTAATAAAACGAAGAATTATGCATTGGTGGAGTTGTATGGATTTCTTTCTTTTATCAACTGTGATTCGGAGAAAACAATGAATGTTTGGGTTCTGGAAGATTTTCGAAGGAAAGTTTGGTTCAAGAAACACACGATCGTGGCAGAATTGACAAATTATATATGTCCATACAAATCATCAAGACAGGATGAGCGAAGAATGCCAAGATTTTGGAACCTTGTTGTTGTCGCTGGTGCGAGGAATGGTGAAGTATTGATTATAGAGCATAAGAAGAACTCTAGCGTATTTATATATGACACGAAGAGTAAAGTGATGAAGCCTGTTAGCAGTAACATGAAGAAATTAGAATCTTTTGTACCACACAAAGATGGCCTCTTTCGTATCATGAAGTCGATCGCGTAGCTAGTGTCATGATTTAATATGGAGATGCGGTTAAAAGGAGCGATTTTGTCTTGCTTGGGATTAGGGAGTAGTTAATATTTTTTTTATGTTAGTAGTTGGTACCTTGTCTAGTGTCTACATTTATGCATATGTTACATTTGATTCTTGTTGTTTGATCTTCTCTTACCACAATTGAGCATGTTTCATGTGCCATTGAGGATTGTTGAGAAGTTCCCTATTGCATTTACGAGTATGCGAGTTGGAATGCTAAAAAGTACATAGGCTTGAAAGAAAAATCTGAAGAACTTTCCTGACTCAACTCATCTCTACAAAACTGAAATCATTTCAATATAACGCAATTTAAATCAAGTGCAATATAAGGAAAACTGTTTAAAACATATTGTCAACTCTATGTGTATGCAAAGATATAATATAACCTTGAGATGTATGTAAAAATACAAATAACTGTGCATATAAAATACAATATGATTTCATCTCTACAAGACTGAAATCATTTCAATATAAAGCAATTTAAATCAAGTGCTATATAAGGAAAAACTGTTTAAAACATATTGTCAACTCTGTATGTATGCAAAGATACAATATAACTCTGAGATGTATGTAAAAATACAAATAACTGTGTATATAAAATACACTTAATTTCTGTGAGAGTTTCTCTAATCGACAACCATCACTTAAGAGCTATAATGATGATGCAACGTTTTGCCTCACACTGCCAGGGTCACCCTATACCTTGCCATTAGTATAGAACCCGAACTAGTAAGTAAATCCACTAGTCTATGTTAAAAAGCACTAAAGAAATCATACTAAAAATATAAAAGAACCTAAAATACCCTCGAAGTATTAAAAATGATACAAAATTACCCTCCATCCACTTATTGGCTCCAAAATACCCTTCTCATCCACCTTTTGGTTCAAAATTGCCCACTTATTTAATGGTTTTAAATTTAATCTGTTTAAATTATTTTTTAAATACTTGGCACTCAACTATTGGTTATAAATTAATCTATAACTATAATTTATAAACCAACCCACTACCCACTCATTATCAATTAAACTCCATCCAATTAACAAATCATTTCTAATATCAAAAACGCCCTAAACACTACTAGAACATGACTAAATTACAGATTCCGGAAAAAGTCATCCAAAATTATTCAAGTTCGAATCAAAGCCCCAATAAAATTTAGGTTGAGCCACTAATTTAGGAGGACATTTTCAATAGGATTCTCTTTCAAGCTTGAATTTGAAATTTATGATTAAAGACAAAGGAGTAGTACATTCCGATTCATGTACTTTTTTAAATATAATTTTATAAATATTTATGATTTGTTTTAAATGTTAAAACTTTAATATTCTTTTTCAAAAATTACCTATTATGTAACATCATATAATTGAGACGAAGGAATAATTAAATGCGCATAGTTAGACTTTTAAGTTTATCGGTAATTTATATTTATACACTTGAATTATAGTATGTTTTGATTAAGGACTTGAATGCATGATAATGTACCTTTATAGACATTTTCGCCTCAATTTTTTAGAAACACTCATTGGCAGTAACTTTCATGTTGTTGCATTAATAGTAATAGGGGGGGTTTATGAATTGGGTATAGTTTAATAAGTAATGGGTGGACAGTGGGTAGATTTATAAATTATATTAATAAGTTAAATTATAAAAAAATAGTTGAGCGCCACATATTTTAAAAAAAATTCAAATAGTTTAAATTTAAGTCTATTAAATAAGTAGTTAATTTTGAACTCAGAGGTGGATGACAAGGATATTTTGGAGCCAATAGGTGGGTGAGAAGGGTATTTTGGAGCCAATAGGTGGATGGAGGATAATTTTATACCATTTCTAATACTTTAAGGATATTTTAAGCCATTTTCCGAAAAATATGACCCTTTTTCTACCCATGGTGGCTACATGGTTTATGAGGGCTGTGAGTTATCTAAACTCTCCCCCATATCGGTGCTCAGTACTACTCTCAAAATATTAGCTCATATGTTTTTAAAACATACTTCCTTCTATGATTTGAGATTAGTGCTCAAAATACTTAGCTCAAAGGCTACCTTGGAAACCAAAGTTTCCCCTCTTGCTTTATTTAGAAAGCGATTACCTTTTTAGAAAACTAGCTCAAAATCTCTTTGGAAATCTCAGTTTCCTTTTTTATTTAAAAAAGAAAAACATTTACTTTTTGGGAATTCATAGTCCCAATATACTCTTTTGAAGAAATGAAATCAACTCTTCACTTATACTTAACTTGAGACTGGAGTCTTAAAAACAAAGTTAAAACATTGATAAAGACTCTTGAAAACTTTTAAGAACTTTGCTTTGACTTGCTTCTTAAATTTTAGACTTGACTCTTAACTTCTTTGATTTTGATCTTAACTTTCCTTGAATTGGATTTTGGATTCATGATTCATGATCTCATGTGTATAGACGATTTCTTGATGTTTATATGTACCTTACTAGTTTCTAAAGAACAAGTAAGAGAGAAAAAGAAAAATATTGGTTAGATGAAAAATGGAGCGCATACATCACAAGCAACACATATATGTCAATGAGTGAGTAGGACTATTTGACAAATGTCCTACTTATAGTGTATGCTCTCCATTTTTCATATAACTCCTTCTTTTCTCTCCGTCTCTCTTACTTGTTCTTTGTAAACTACGATCTGGCGTTACCTTTTAGGTCTTTATACACTTCTATTTTTCCATTTGCTCTTTGGTGATATCTTTTGTTTTTATGAGACTTAAAACCTTGTTTCAAAATTGCGGTGCTCTTCTTGTTGTGTGTTCTGCTGTAAAGAATGCAATGGTTTCCCTAACACATGTTTCTGTTTCTGAGTAGGAGTGCAACGAAAGACTTCTTGAAGTTGGCAAATAGCTACTTCAGCATCTCTTTTTTTCTAAAGAGGAGCTTCTGGAGAAACTTTATATGAGAGTCTTTACTTCTTCTTTGCTCAATGTCATAAACCTTGTATAAGACGTAAGTTAACAAATTACAACCATATGAATTACCTTTTTCTTGAGTATTAAGTGTCTAGAGTATAATTTAATAACGTAAACTAACTTAAATTGGTGATGTAACATCTCCCTACTAAAAGGGACTAGAAGTAAGTGTAAAATATGGAAATAGTTACTTTTGGAAAGTATAAGGAAATCTGGAAATTTTGAAGTAAGTTGAAAGTGAGTTTTTGGTCAACTTCAAACGATCATAATTCCTAGCTCAAGATGAGTTAGGTGTAGTTCCAGATATGGTTGTAAAGCTGTTCGAATGATCTTTCCAGTGCCGCCAAGTTTACGCGATTCCGAGTTTGTATGAGTGATTTATATTTTTCGGAATTGGCTGTTGGATTAAGAAAAATTCAATCCGGATTTGGGAAGAGAAAATTTGTTTTTTCCTTACCTAATTATGTTAAATCATTTTAGGGATTAATTATGTGAAAACAAGAACAACTTAGAAAGATTTAGAATTTACGCTAGGGCTTGCAGAAAAGAAAAAAAAAAAGAGAAATCATAAAATTGCCAAGAACATTCAATCTTTGCATGTGAAATTCATCGTGGGTGATCCCTAAAAAGGTATGTGAGATAACATAGAGTTGATTCAAATCACCCACGCGCCAATCATGCTTCAATTCAGCGAATTTAAGTTTTTGAATGTTACGAAAGTGAGTCTTGATAAACATTGTTGAAAATTTTGTTGTGTTCTTAATGGTTGTTTTGTTTAAGTTTCCTAATGATTTGACTCATGTTTCCCGGTGAACTTTCGAGTAAAATCTATTGTATGTTGAGTGTACTAATGATCCTAAGAGTTTGGGGAAAGAACCATGGAAGTTTAGAGGGTTTAGAGATGAAAAACAAAGGAGAAAAGTCAGAGGTTTTCTAGGCAAGGCTTGGGCCGTCGCGCCTATCAGAGCACCACAAAAGTCCCTCTGACTTTTGACCTATGGCGAATTGCGCCAGAGACACCTGTCTGAGGTTTAAGGGCAGGCGCCCTGCGCCTCTCAGATCTCCTGGGACGTCAGTTTCCCCCATTCTCCATTTTTTCGTAAAGCTCGGTAGCGTTTTGACAAAGCTAATGTTGCTTATGATCAGGTGGATACAATGTCTTCTAGTCAAATCTTTTGTCTGTCGTGTGTTGAGCTGTAGATTCTTGGATAATTACCCATTTAAAGTAAAAAATACAGACTCGCAATGGAGTGACTTTCTGTTGAAATTGGACCTAATTGTTCTTTGTTTTTCTAATTATACTTTCTCTTTTGAAATAGCAGACTCAACTTAGAACTTATAAATACCATTTCAAAAGGATAAGGGTAGCAGTGATTAGTAATATGTTAAGTGAAAAAGCGGGAATTACTAATTTACTTATAAATTCCTCTCTGGTGATTTCTTTTGGGTTTTTGAGACTTAAAACCTGGTTTTAAAATTGTAGTGCTCTTCTTTTTCTTTGTGTGCTGTGAAAAAAACAAAATGTTTTCCTTGGCTCTTGCTTCTGTTTTGAGGAGGAATGCAACAAAAGACTTCTTGATGTTGGGAAGGAGATGCTTGAAAAAACACCCCTCCCCCCCTCGTCCTCCCAAATCTTCTAACGAGGAGCTTCTAGAGAAACTTGATGCGAGAGCCTTGTATTTTTCTTTGCTCAATGTCATAAGCCTCGTTTAAGTGATAAGTTGACAAATTACCAACATATGAATTAGTCTTTTTCTTGAATTTTAAGTGTCTTTAGTATAATTTAATAATCTAAACTAACTTAATTTGGTGAATTTCAGGATTTGGAGCTAAAGAAGTCAAGCAATCAAGTATTTGATCAAGAATGATGAAGAAAAGATGAAAGTCGGAGCAAAACACTTCTTGAAGTTGGATATCATCAAAATAATAGTGTATGCGAGATGTTTTGGAGTAAAGAAATATATGGGAATATTCTTTTGAAGATAGCCACTTCGGAGGATATCGCTAATGAACCCTCCAATGGCAAATAAAGAGGAATTAGCTAAAGCTGAAGATGATTTTATAAGACAATATCATCAATAAGAAGAGGATTACTAGAAAAAAAAGTATGGGATGCAATGGTTCAAAGAAGGAGACAAAAATATGAAGTTTTTCATTCGTATTTGAAAGGTATGAGGAAACCGATGATTAACGAAATTCACACAGAGCGGGGGATACTATATGTATCATTCAAAACATAGGAGAGGAAGTAGTTAATGTTAGGGAACAATTTAAAGAGGGTCAATGATATAAAGATCAAGCAATGCTCGAAAGCGGTATAACTACAAAATAGATTATCGAAATGACAAGAGCGCCTATAGAGGAAGAAGTTAAGGAAGAAGTGTTCAACTTGAATAAAGAGAACGCATGTGGAGCTAATGGATTTTCAGAAGAATTTTTTTAAACATGTTGAGAGGTTATAAGGAAATATATGTGGCTGATGGTGATGGTTAATTTTTGTGGTGGTGAAATACCAATATATTTCTGACACGAATATAATTCTAATTCCGAAGAAGGTCAATAAATTTTAAGATTTACGACCTATCAACTTGAACTCTTTTGCTAATAAAATTTGTCAAAGGTACTGCATAAAAGGATAATTTGGGTTCTACTTGATATTATCTCTAAGAATAAGTCGGATTTTATGAAAGGAAGAAGCATTGCTAAATATGTTATACAAAGGCAAGATATAATTAGAGACATAAATAAGAAGAATGAATACCATAATGTTGTGGTGAAGTTGTACATGACTTAAGTGTATGATAGGAGTTCACAAATATTTTTGATTCAAGTTATGAGAACATTTGGGTTTGATGAGAGGATTATTTATATAGTGTGGAAATTAATATCTAATAACTGGTACTCCAAGTTAATTAATGGTCAGTATTTTGTTTTTTTCAATCTTCTTAGGACGGAAGCAAGGTGATCCCTCTCCCCCACTTTGTTCATCATAGCAGCGGATGTATTAGCCTGAAGTCTCAACAGGCTAAATGAGGATTCAAAATTCAAGAGATTTGGGAGGCCTAAATGGAGTAGAGAGATTAGTCATTTGTATTATGGGGATATTACAATCTCTTTTTGTTCATGGCATAAGAGGTCAATGAAAAAAATAATGAAGATTTCTCGGAGATATGAATTTGTGTCAGGGCAGCTCATATACCTTAACAAAAGCTATGTATATTTGCATAAAAAGGTTCTTTTTCTGTATTGGAGTCTCACGAGGTGTCTTTCCTTTTACATATCTTGGATGCCCAAGTTTTTACGGGAGGAAAAAGAAGTCATATTTTGAAGATTTGATAAAGAAAGTTGCAAGAAGAGTAATGGGATGGCATAATCGATTTTTGACTTATGGGGGAAGCTATTTTTAATAGCTCATGTTTTACAATCAATCCCTATTTATCTTATGTGATCTATGAATCCTCCTAAGGGCGTAATAAATCAAATTCATAAGATTATGGCAAAGTTCTTTTTTGGGGTAACATAGGAGGAGTAAAATGGAAACACTAGATTGTTTGTGAAACAACGTGCTTACAAAAATTAGTGGGAGGAGTGGGTTTTAGATCAATGCAAGACGTATCAGATGCTCTATTTGCTAAATTATGATGGATACTCAGAACATCCACTAATTCTTTATGGAGTGAATTTATGTGGAACAAATATTGTAAAAAAAATGCATCCAATAATGGCACAAAAAGACACAAGGCATATCATGTATTGAGAAAGATTATTGGACAAAACAAGGGGCTTGGTACTATGTGGAAGAAAATAATGGGGGGAGGAGGAGCTAAAGGAGAAAAATCTTATTATAGAAGATCAGTGGATAGAAGGAAACTCTTACGTTATATTTCTGAAGAAACGACTTATCACATTGCGAGTTCTATCTCTCCAGTAATGAATATAGGAGGTCAGGATAAACCTTTGTGGATAGGCAACTCAAAGGGTTATTTTTCAGTTAAATCAGCTTGAGATTAAATGAGAAAGAAAAAGGAGAAGGAGGAAGCATATGATATGATTTGGGTGAAAATCTTTCCTTTTAAGATTAATTTCTTTTTATGGAGGGCGTTGAAAGGGAGGACTGCCACATATGACTATTTAAGGAGAATGAGAATTAACACTGTCTCTTAATGTTGGTGTTATAAGACAAAACAAATGAAAACAATGTCAAATCTTTTTCTAACATCTAACATTGCCCAAAAGCTTTGGTAGTATTTTGCTTCATGAGCAAGTTTGGACACAGAAGGCTGAAATTTGATGCAGAGAATCAAGAACTAGTGGTATGTGGAAGCTCCTACAAAACGCAAACAAACTGTTAGAGTTATGCCAACTCTCATTATGTGGAATTTGTTCAAGAAAAGGAACTATATCAAGCATGGATGTCAGTCCACCTTTGAAGAGTTGGTATAACAAGTGGAAATGAACATTTAATTGCCGGTGATAGTGAACAATTCAAAGTCATAAATAACTGGGAAGACTTGGCCTAAAATGCTGACAATAAAAGAACTTATAATCCAAGGATTTACCACCAGATTGTACAATGGAAGCTACTGAAGGAAGATCAAGTAAAGTGTTATGCAGATGGTGCGAGTAAAGGAAATTCAGGAGAAAGTGTGTGTGGCTTCTGTATAAGAAACAAAATTAGAGACCCCATCTATGCACAAGCAGACAAAATTGGTATTGCTATGAATATAGAAGCGAAGGCAAGAGCAATACAAGAGGCCTTAAGGTTTAGTGCAATGAATAGTTTACAGAACATTCTTATAAAAATTTATTCATTCACTCTAAAGAAAATTATTCAACAGACATGGAGAGTACAACGGGAAATTGGAGAAATCATGGATGAAATAATCAAAGAAGTACAACAACAAAATTTTACAAATTCAATATATTTTCTGGGAGGGCAATCAAATGGTGGATTATTTAGCTAATCTAGCAATCATTAGCACAAAAAAAAAAAGGAAATCAGAGAGTTTGAGGAATAACCAAAACCAGGAAACCGCATCATTAATATTGACAAAGCACATATGCCATCCACCAGGATAAAATTTTTTTAGATAAAACCATATGACAAATGAGAATTAGATTCTTAATCCTGCAGGGAAGGGATGATCCAGAAATAATTACATAAGATAACGTACACATATGAGGGGTCATTACAGCTACATTTCATTAGAACGTAAAAAATTTCACCAAACAAGCAGGGGTACAACATCATCTCTCGCAAAAAAAAGCATGGAGATCAGCTCGAACCAAAGTAGAAGAGAGCTTAAAGCACAAATTCAGCTGGAACAATTCAAAGGAGGGAAAGAGACTAAAGCAGGGTCAGATCTAAAGGGGGGAAGTGCAATCCTAAAGAAGGAGAGGAGGAACCTGTATTCATATTTCACGCCCCAAATAGCTACATCCAAGATTTCCACACATCGGTGGACTTCACAAACAAAGACTACCAAGATCAAATATCAAAAAATGGAAAATAAGGTGAAAGAAAGGAAGGAAGAAGAGTTATCTTTCAGTAGTAAATGCTCTTGCGCGTACTGCATAAAGTGGAGGAAAGGTGGAGCAAGAAGAAACCAAACCCATAGGAGAAGACGGCGAAGCTAGAGGTTTCAACAACTCATGGAAGGGACCATATGGACAAGGGAAAAAAATAGAAAGTGAGTGAATGAGGCGGAATTTTATAGGGTCACCTTATAGGCTGGATTAGATATTTTCTTGCCTTTAATTTCTTATTTGGGCCGTTTGGCCCGACCTATTTTGCTTGTCAAAAAATAAATGGCCATGAGGCCAACAAAAATTTGTTAAAAATTGCGAGAATATGATCACAAGTACTGATAATTTCTATGATATTGTTTTTCCTACTATAGTTAAATGTAAATTATTTGATCTTTCTTGTACGAAGTTGAATTGTAAATTCATTTTTTTTTATTGTTGAAGTTGTTAAAACGAAATACTTACCACCATTACAAATTATGGTATCCTTTAACGATTATATTATTTGAATTGTAGGTTTCATATATAATCAAAATAAACGTTACAATCCATTGTAAATCAAATTGTATATATTTACCACCATTTATGGATAATATTGATTTGAAAATCAATGGTAGATACAATTCAAGTTTCACCGTCCGAGCAAGAAATTAATATATAGGGCTAAAATCTAGTGTTCGCAACCTCATAAAGTAAAAAAAAGTAGATAATCACAACCCAAATAATAATAAGCAAGATAACCAAGTATTCAATCACATAAAAGTCATAAGAGTCTACAACCCCAACTAATAGGTTTAGCTACTCATACTAGAAGAAGATACAATATGAAGTATAATAATAAACATAGTTGAAGATTAAACAAATAAGAAGATGGAAACTCTATGGTGAACATCTCTTAATCCTTGCAAAGTTCACTAGAGATACTCCTCTTGGACTACTCAAATCAACAGATTCTCAAGAAAAATGACCTAATTCCTATTTATATAACTCTCAAAATCTGGGCAAATATGACCTTCTGTTGCCAATTTTGTGGAGCAACATCGTGGAGACATTCCAATTTTCGTCTCCGCATTTTCATTTCGTGGAGTGAGATAGACATGTTCCTTTTTCAGACTTTTTAGCCAAATTCAAGCTCCTTTACCCTCATAAACGACTCCACAAAAACTAAACTTGGGCACGATTTTTGTGACTAATTCTTAATATTTACTTTTAATATTATTTTGCTCTCACTTCCATATTTTTTTTCATCGTTGTTGATCAAATACTTGATGGCTTGACTTTTTAGCTCCAAGTCTTGAAATTCTCCAATTTAAGTTAGTTTAGGTTATTACATTATACTCAAAGACACTTAAAACTCAAAAAAAAAGAGGCAATTCATGTGTCGGTAAGTTTGTCAACTTACGTCTTATACAAGGCTTATGATATTGAGGAAAAAAAAGAAAAGACTCTCACATCAAGTTTCTCTAGAAGCTCCTCTTTGGAAGATAAGGGATGGTCAAACAACTATTTTCCAACTTCAAGAAGTTTTTTGTTGCATTCCTACTCGCAAACAGAAGCATGTGTCAGGGAAACCATTTCCTTTTTTCACAGTGGATAAAGAACAAGAAGATCACTGTAACTTTGAAACCGAGTTTTACGTCTCAAAAACCCAAAAGAAATCACTAGAGAGCAAAAGAAAAAATATAAGTGTATGAAGACATAAAAGATAACGCCAGATAGTAGTTTACAAAGAACAAGTAAGAAAGACGGAGATAAAAGGAGGGGTCATATGAAAAATGGAGTGCATACACCATAGGCAGCGCACATCTGTCAAATACTCCTACTCACTCATTGACATATATGTGTTGCTTAAGAGTATGCACTCTATTTTTCATCTAACCATCCTTTTCTCTTTCTCCCTTCAATTTTCTTTTAGAAACTAGTATCTGACGTTACCTTTTAGGTATTTTGAACTTCCATTTTTCCCTTTTCTTTCTGGTAATTTCTTANGGTATTTTGAACTTCCATTTTTCCCTTTTCTCTCTGGTAATTTCTTTTGGGTTTTTCAAACTTAAAACCTAGTTTCAAAATTATAGTGCTCTTTCTGTTCTTTGTGTGCTGTGAAAAAAAAGACAATGGTTTCCCTGGATCGTGCTTTTGTTTGAGGAGGAATGCAACAAAGGACTTCTTGAAGTTGGGAAAGCTCTGCTTGAACAACCCCCCATCTTCTAGCGAGGAGCTTCTAGAGAAACTTGATTTGAAAACCTTTTCTTTTTCTTTCCTTAATGTCATAAGCTTCGTATAAGTGGTAAGTTGACAAATTACCGACATATGAATTACCTTTTTTCTTGAGTGTTAAGTGTCTTTATTATAATTTTATAACCTAAACTAACTTAATTAAATTTGTGGATTTCAAGACTTAGAGCTAAAGAAGTCAAGTAATCAAGCATTTGATCAAGAATGATGAAAAAAGATGGAAGTTGGAGGCAAAAGGCTTCTTGAAGTTGGATGTTATCATAGCAATAGTGTATGTGATATGTAGTGGAGTAAGAAATATATGGGAATATTTTTTTTAAAGATAGCCACTTTGGAGGATATTGCTAATGAACCCTTCAATGGCAAATAAGGAGGATTTAGCTAATGCTGAAGATTCTCTAATAGAATATCATCAACTAGAAGAGGAATACTAGAAACAAAAGAATGGGATGCAATGATTAAAAGAAGGAAATATAAATAAGAGGTTTTTTTATTCGTATGTGAAAGGCATGAGGAAACCGATGATTAATGAAATAGACATATAGCATGGGATATGATACGTACCACTCAAAACATAGGAGGGGAAGCAGTTAATGTTAGTGAATAATTTAAAGAGGGTCAATGATATGAGAATCAAGTAATGCTCGAAAGAAATACAACTAAAAAAAAGAATATCGAAACAACAAGGGCGCCTACATAAGAAGAAGTTAAGGAAGCAGTGTTCAGCTTGAATAAAGAGCACGCATGTGGGCCAAATGGATTTTCAAAAGATTTTTCTCAAACATGTTGGGAGATTATAAAGAAAGATATATGGCTTATGGTAATGGTTATTTTCAATAGTGGTGAAATACCAATATATTTCTTACACGAATGTAGTTCTAATTCTGGAGAAGGTCATTAAACTTTCAGATTTATGAATAAATAAACAATACCAACAATGAATAAATAATACATACCAACAACCAAAATCAAAGCAAGAAGTATAAACAATGAAAACTACCTTTAAGCATGGATAGAAACAAATGGAAAGCCACAGAGTCTCACATCCATTATATTTACCGAATAATTTATGGCTATTACAAGGGAAACATAGTTGTGAGAAAACTTACCTAAGATGTCAGCTAGCAAAAAGTAATACAGTCACCAGCAAAAAGCTTGATTTAAGGAACTAGATTTGCATTTTATGTTCTTGCATCCAACCAAGATATAAAGAAAAAGGAGCTTGGGAATAACTCGAATTTCTCCGGCTTTAATTCAATTGTTAAAACAGAAGGGGTTATCTTGTAGATCAATTGAAATAAGGTTGAAAAAAAATCAAGAGTACTTACACAGATCTATGAAGTTGGAATACAGGTTCTAACTTTTTTTCGAGTTTCTCACAAACTCATGCACCACTGAATAGTACACTTTCTATGGAGTAAGAAACACCAAAGCTACTTTAAAATGAAAAAGTAACAACAAAAGAAATCTACCATTGATCGGTGAGCAAAAAACAAGAGATCTATCAACTACGAATAATCATTTATCGCCCATAGAAAAAGGAAAAAGAGACCAATATTTGAAAAAAAACCAATGTACTCACATGTATTCATGTTTAATACATGTGAGTTTTTTTTAACCGGATAGGGGGGGGGGGGCAAAAAATGGTCAATGTGGGCTTGATTTATATATTTTGATACAATTTATTTTCTAAAAAATGACAATAATTCATTTAAAGTGTAGATATTCTTTTATAATTATGTTAGAGATCGTGACTAGTTTGCTAATCCAAACTTTCTCACAGGCCCTATTATTTATAAATATAATAAATTCTAGTGGGCTCTAAAAAGGAGTCTATAAAACACACACACAAAAAAAAACTAACATTTGAGTTGGCCCAAAAGCGACGGAGGTTCAGTTTAATAACTACAAGACCCTAAATAATAGGGTTTCATTAATTAAACCCCAACCCTTTCATCTTCTCTATCTTCTTCTCTCCGCCATTGAGGATGTGGCCATTGGTTTTTTTAAATATTGGTCTCTTTTTCCTTCTTCTGTGGGCGATAAATGATTATTCATAGTTGATAGGTCTGTTGTTTCTTGCTCACCAATCAATGGTAGATTTCTTTTTTTGTCACCTTTTAATTTTAAAGTAGCTTTGGTGTTTCTTACTCCATAGAAAGTGTACCATTCAGTGCGGGTCCATGAGTTTGTGAGAAACTCGAAAGAAAGTTAGAACATGTATTCCAACTTCGTAGATATTTGTAAGTACTCTTGATTTTTCTTCACCCTTATTTCAATTGATCTACAGTATAACCACTACTGTTTTAACAGTTGAATTAAAGGCGGAGAAATCCAAGTTATTCCCAAGCTTCTTTTTCTTTATATCTTAGTTGGATGCAAGAAAATAAAATGTAAATCTAGTTCCTTAAATCAAGCTTTTTGCTGGTGACTGTATTACTTTTTGCTGGCTGACATCTTGGTAAGTTTTCTCACAACTATGTTTCCCTTGTAATAGCCATAAATTATTCGATAAATATAATGGATGTGAGACTCTGTGGCTTTCCATTTGTTTCTATCCATGCTTAAAGGTAGTTTTTATTGTTTATACTTCTTACTTTGATTTTGGTTGTTGGTATGTATTATTTATTCATGTACCTTAGTAACTTGAGATCTTTTGCTAATAAGATTTGTCAATGGTACTACATGGAAGAATAATTCGAGGTTTTCCTGATATAATCTCTAAGAATTAATCAGGGTTTATGAAAGGAAGAAGTATTGTTGAAAATGTTTTTCAAGGGCAAGAGATAATTAGAGACATAAACAAGAGGAATGAATACCATAATGTTGTGGTGAAGTTGTACATGACTGAAGCATATGATAGGTTGTTAGGGATTTTTTTGATTCAAGTTATGCGAATATTTTTTTTTGATGAGAGGTTATTTATATGGTGTTGAGATTAATATCTACTTACTGGTACTCCATGTTAATTAATGTATAGTCTTTTGGTTTTCTCAATCCTTTTAGGACTAAAGCAAGGTGATCCCCTCTCCCGCACTTTGTTCATTATAGCAACAAAGGTATGTATTAGCTAGATGTCTCAATGGGCTAAATGAGGATTCAGAATTCAAGCGATTTGGGATGCGAAAATGGAGTAGAGAGATTACTCATTTGTCTTATATGAATGATACAATCCTTTTTTATTCATCGAATAAGAAGTCAATGAAAACAATGATAAAGATTCTACGGAGATTTGAATATGTGTCAGGACAGCTCATAAACCTGAACAAAAGCTATGTATATCTATATGAAAAGGTTCGTTATTCTGTTTGTTAGAGGATTAAAAGAACTACTAGAGTCTCACAAGGTATCTTTCCTTTTATGTATCTTGGATGCCCAGTTTTTATGGGAGAAAAAGAAGTCATATTTTGAAGAGCTAATATAGAAAGTTGCCAAAAGTGTGAAGGGATGGCAGAATCGACTTTTGATTTATGGGGGGGATGTATGTTTTAATAGATTATGTTTTAAAATCAATGTCTATTTATCGTATGTCTACTATGAATCCTCCTAAGGGCGTAATAAGTCAGATTCATAAGATTATGACAAAGCTTTTGGAGTCACACAGGAGGAGTAAGAAAGGAAAACACTAGATTGAATGGGAAACAATGCGCTTACCAAAATCAGAGGGAGGAGCGGGATTTAGGTCGATACATGATGGATATTCATAACATCCACTAATTCTTTGTGGAGTGAATTTATGTAGAATTGTGAAAAAAATGGCATCCAATAATGGCACAAAGACAAGCGGCATCTCATGTATGGAGAAAGATGATTGGACAAAACAAGTGGCTTGGTACTATGTGGAAGAAAATAAAAGGGGGGAGGGAGGAGGAGATGGAGGTCAAAAATCTTATTATAGAAAATCAATGAGATAGGAGGAAACTCATACAGTATATTTCTGAAGAAATGACTGATCACATTGTGAGTTCTATCTCTCCGGTAATGAATATAGGAGATCAGGATAAACCTTAGTGGATGGGAAACTCAAAGGTTCTTATAAGTTAAAATAGCTTGCCTGTTAAGATTACTTTCTTTTTATGGAGGGCGTAGAAAGGAAGGATTGTCATAAAATGACAATTAAGGAGAATTAGAATGAACATTGTCTCCAACATTGGTATTATGAGACACAACAAATAAAAACAATGTCAAATCTTTTTCTAACATAGCTTAAAAGCTTTGGAAGTATTTTACTTCTTGAGCAGGTTTGGACACAGAAGGAAGAAATTCAATGAAGCTGATAAGAGCTAGTGTTATGTGGAAGCTCCTACAACACTCAAACATATTTTTAGAGTTATGCCAATTGTGATTGTGTGGAATTTGTTGAAGAAAAGGATTCATGTCAAGCATGGGGTCACTGTGGGCGAGTTGGTACAATAAGTGGAAAGGAGCATTTAATTGTTGGTGATAGTTAACAATTCAAAGTTCAAAATAAATGGGAAATCTTGGCCTGAAATGGTGAAAATAATAGGAGCTTATAAGCCAAGGATTTACTACCAGATTGTATAAAGCTATCGAAGGAAGATCAATTGAAGTGTAATATGTATAGTGCCATTAAAGGAAATACAGGGGAGGGTGCGTATGGTTTCTGGAAAAGAAAAAAAACTGGAGACCTCATCTATGCATATGCAGGCGAAATTGGTATTGCTATGAATATAGAAGTGGAGGCAAGAGCAATACAAGAGGCTTAAGGTTTAGTACACTGAATAGTTTATAGAAAATGGTTATTAAAACTGCTTCTCTCACTCTAAAGAACCTTATTCAACAGACACATAAAGTATCATGGGAAATTACAGAATTTACGAATGAAATAATCAGAGAAATACAACAACAAAATGTTACTGTTCAATATATTTTTAGGGAAAACAATCAAATAGCGGACTATTTAGCTAATCTAGTGATCATTAGCACAGACAAAGAAGAATTCAGTGGGTTTGCAAAATTACCAACAACATGAAAGCGCATCTTTATTAATATTGACAAAGCACAGATGCCATCCATCAGGATAAAAACAAAATAGATTAAACCACATGGGTAGAGTCAGGTTTATAATATGAAAGGAAAGGGATGCAATAGAAAGAATTAATAAGAGAACGTCCACATGGGGGGGGGGGGTCATTACAGTTACAATAACAAAGCTCTTACTAATCAACATTAACACATGAAAATTTTCACCAAACAGGCAAGGGTAAAACATCATCTCTAATAAGAAAGCATGGAGGTCAGCTCGAAACCAAAGAAAAAGTGTGTTTGAAGCACAAATTCGACTTGAACAGTTCAAAGGAGGGAAAAAAAGAAAGCAGGGTCAGATCTAAAGGGGGGGGGTGGGGGAAAGTGCATCCTAAGGAAGGAGTGGAGGAACCTGTGATATTGCACACTCTGGATAGCTACCTCCAAGATTTCCACACACTGGTTGACTTCACAGTACTTCACAAACAAAGGCAACCACTAATTAAATATCAAGAAATGAAAAATGAGGCAAAAGAAAGGATGGAGAAGAGTTACCTTTTAGTAGTGAATGCTCTTGTGTGAGCTGTAGAAAGTGGAGGAAGGGTGGAGAAAGAAGTCACCAAGCCCATAGAAGAAGACGTTTAAGCTGGAAGTTTTAACGACCGCCAGATGGGAGCATATGGACGACAAAGATACAAGGAAAGTGAGAATGAGGCGGAAGTTTATAGGGTTACTTTCTGGGCTGGATTTATATCTTATTGGTGCCATTTGGTCAGGCCTATTTTGCTTGTCAATTAATAAAATGGCTACGGGCCCAACAAAAAAATTGATCAAATTATTTTGCGAGGATATGATCAGAAGTATTGATAATTGCTATGATATTGTTGTGCCTATGATATTTAATTGTAAATTATTCGATCTTTCTTGTACGGATTTGAATTGTAGATTCATTTTTTTATTGCCAAAATTGTTAAAACGGAACATTTAGTATCCTTTATAGATCATGGTATTTTAATTGCAGGTTTCATATATAATAATAAAAAAATGCTACAATCCATTATAAATAAAATTTTATATATTTACCACCATTTATGGACAATATTGATCTGAAAATCAATGTTAAATAATAATAAACACAAATCTTAATTAAATTGGTTATACAAAATAATTGGTAAATTCTTGATTAAACTATGGTGTATATGTTGGTTTAAATTATGTGTTTTGTATCATAGTGCACTTTACATCAAAGTTTCTAGCTGACCTCAAATTGACAACATTCGCATATAGTAATTGTAACGACCTGTTTAGTCGTTTTGAGCAGCAGATTTTATTTCTGGAAAAACTGTGTGAGTCGACGGAACCCACGACGAACCGTCGTGGGCACGACGGGCCGTCGAGGGGGTCTCGTTCCAAAAGACTTAGACTTCTGAAATTTGGGTACTGAAATCGACTCTCTGAACTT
>NC_028639.1:52826487-52828886 GCF_001406875.1 Solanum pennellii
AATTTGATCATAGATGTTCTTGTGGTGATGACTTCCAGATTTTGGGGAAATAATAGATGTTGAATTTTAGAAGTTATTGAATTGTCTTTTATTAATGAGTTTAAGTCTTCCGCATTGCTTTATGTTGATATTAAATTGAAATGTTAAGGTTTAGATTGGTTGGTTCGCTCACATAGGAGGGTAAATGTGGGTGCCAGTCGCGGCTCGGTTTTGGGTCGTGACAGTAATTTGAGGAGAAAGTGTCTAGTAGAAAACTAGAAATACATTATCATATGTTTTAAGCAGAATGTAGTTCAATTGTTTAAATCAAATTTTCTATAAATTTAAGGAATTGTCAATGTTTTCCGTTTTCTTCTATTGTACAGTTTTAAAAGGACTAAGAAATGATTCATTTTTTTTAGTTTCTTAACGACTTAACCAAAAAAGGAACATGCTCTTAATATTAAAAGAGAAACTTTCATATATAACCACACAAGAGCCTAGTTGAAACTACAATTCGTAGCTACATATTATAGGGAGTCGATAGGCAAGCGAGATTGGGAGAGAGTGGCGAACGAGAGAGGTGAGTTATATATGTATATCGATAAGATGATTGTATATTATACATATGTATATGTATATATGTCAAGAGAGATTAGGAGAGGGAGGAGAGAGGCGAGCGAGATTGGGAGAGGGAGGAGAGAGGCGAGCAAGATTGGGAGAGGGAGGAGAGAGGCGAGCAAGATTGGGAGAGGAGGAGAGAAGCGAACGAGATTGGGAGAGGGATGAGAGAGGTGAGCAAAAGATGACATGGAGTGGGAGACAGGTGAATTGTATATTATATCGGTTAGATGATTGCATATTATACATATGCATTTGTACATTTGGCAAGTGAGACTGGGAGAGGGAGGAGAGAGGCGAGCGAGACTGGGAGAGGGAGAGAGAAGCGAGCGAGAGAGGGCAGAGAGTGGGAGTAAGGTGAATTGTATATGTATATCGATTAGATGATTGTATATTATACATATGTATTTGTATTTCTGGTGAATTATACATATACAGATGTGGATAATTATATAAACTCGAAGTCAGCCAAGTAATTAATGTTTAATGTTAGTCGCGAGTGGTAATTATAGAAAATCATCGCTATGATGAGTAGTTAAGTAGTATAAATTTGTTTAACCGCATAAATTTTCCATATTTAAAGTCACAAGCCCATTTAAACAGGCTTAGCTAATATTATTTCAAGAATATTTATAATAGGATTAATTACTTGAGTGAGTCCTTTTTAAAAAATAATTACTTATTTTAGATATACTTTTTAAATATTACCATTTATAGCAATATAAAAATAATAGTATTATATATTTTATTGTCAGATTTCTCTCTCTCTCTCTTCTTTCTCTTTTTTCTCTCCCAATTTTTTTATTTTTCTCTTTTTCTCGCTCTTTTCTTTTTGTTGCTCTATCTCTCTTACTTTTTTTTTCTGTTTTATTTTCTTTTTGTTGCACTCTCTCTCTCTTTCTGTTACTTTTTTTTTCTTTTGTTTCTTTTCTTATTTTCTTTCGTAGAGTAGCCAATGATTCGTAAAATGAATAAAATTTATATCAAAAATTAATTAATTAAATAAATAATTTAACCATAACAAATGAAGAGACATAATAAATTGCAGAATGAATTGAACTTGAATTAAAAATGTATTACCCACATATTAAAGTTGAATTAAAAATGTATTACACGCAATGATCTATAGAATAAATTAAATTTGTATTAATAATGAATTAAACAAGTAATCCAATAGTAATAAATAAATCAAAAAATTGCAAAATAAATTAAATTGCTTTAAAACTGTGAAGTTGAATTAGAAGATAATTTAGAATGAATGAAAAATGTGACTAACAAAAGATAAGAGAACGATCTATAAACTGAATTAAACTCATATTATCCATGAATAAAACTTATATCTGTAACGACCTGTTTAGTCGTTTTAAGCAGCAGATTTTATTTCTGGAAAAACTGTCTGAGTCGACGGAACCCACGACGGACCGTCATGGGCACGACGGGCCGTCGAGGGGGTCTCGTTCCAAAACACTTAGAATTCTGAAATTTGGGTACTGAAATCGACTCTCTGAATTTCGTAACGGAATGGCAGGACGGACCGTCGCAGACACGACGGACCGTCACAGACCCTTTAGTGGAATTGAGTCTCTGAACTCTGTGACGGAGCAGCAGGACGGACCGTCGCAGGCACGACGGGCCGTCACAGGCTGCGTAATCCCAGGCTGGGTCGGATTTCTGTTAAGTAATTTAAGGGGCGTTTTGGACTATTCCTGCTTTAATTATAAAGTTAGTGGGTTAATGTTAATAAGTCTAATTACTTGGGGGTTAAAAGAGGTAACCTTGAGTTAATTAGTGGGTTATTA
>NC_028639.1:52829164-52841150 GCF_001406875.1 Solanum pennellii
TTGTATTATTCATGAATAATACATGTATTATATTGTCTTATAAATTATTTTAGTTTATTTGCAATATGTATTATATGAGAACATGAGTGATATTTGCAATATGTATTACAAGTGTGTTAATTTATTTTAGTTGATATAACTAAAAAAAGAGATAAGTTTGTAGTATGTATTAGAAATGTATTATTCGTGATTTTAATATAATTTTAATACAATTATGAAACATATCTAACACAACTTTAATACAATCACGATACCTTTCCATAAACTTCACCTTCTTCGAGTTTCAAAATTTTAAAAATTTTAATACAATCATGATATCTTGTTTCTAAAATTTTAAAAATTTGAATTTCTATTTGAGAACATTATATTCTACAATTTTCTGTTTTTTCTATTTTTTTTGTCATGTTTTTGAATAAAAATTGTGAAATATGGAAAAAAATTGAGTTAAAAATAATTATTTTAAGAAAAAGGATGAAGAATTGACACAGAAAGAGATGGATGAAGAAGTTATAAAAATATAAGAAGAAGAAGAGGAAGAAAAAAAGGACAGAGAAAGAGGCGAAGAAAGATCAACTGTACACTTTTTTAATTCTTAAAAATTGTTATATTTAGTTAGAAAAATTATATTGACATAAATGGTAAATATTCTTTTAATATGGTACATTTATGTGATTTACCCTTTATAATACTAAAGGTAAAAAGGAACCAAAATAATTAATTTATAAAATAGCAAGTAAATTAAAATAAATATTTCTAGTAACCTTTTCTAACGAATATGGTGGGGAATAGTATTTATTTTCTTAGCGGGACTCTTAATTACACATGGTCAAGGATGGTTCCTTTTTTTTTGAGAGAAAAAACTTTCTATAAATACCAAATCAAATAGGTTTATCACATTATCCTGAAAAATTTTAAGTGCTCAGATTTTCTTTAACAACAACAACAGACCACATCAAAATGTACGTTTTCTTAATTTACAATTTTATTCACCTTTTAATTATTTTCTAATTACTAATTTAAGTATTAGTAAGAGTTTTATTATTCTGTGCGATTAGAACTTTTATGATCTAATTTTTATCAATGTTTAAGTATCATAGTTATAGCGTTGATGCATAAATTAAATAACCAGAAAATTCAAAAATTACCTGAAACTTTTATATTTTATAAAAAATATCCATTATTTATTAAGTCCACTTAGTATTTGTTACTTCCTCCTCCGGAAAAGTTCGAGTGATAAAATTGAAAAAAAGAACAATTTGTTTTGTTTTAATGTGTTATAATTATAATTGAATCAATGAAAAGTTTGATTATACGATTATTATATCACTCTTGCATATATTGTTATTTTATGGTTGTTGATTGATATCATTCACTATAAATAGATAATACAAATTTATACATATTTTTAATAGTTTTAGAATATATGGGTATAAATCATATTTTTTTTAAATAGTCAAATATTCTTAGAAAAAGTTGAACCCAAACACAAGGTGTAAAAAACTTGACCCAAATATTATTTATCAAAAAAATATTTAAAAACTTGGGATAAACGCTAACTATGGGCCAAATGCCTTGGGAACTTAGGTTTAGGGCTAGAAAAAAAAATTATAAATAGGCTCATAAAATCTCCAGTCTACGTCTCAACTCTTATCGACGGAATAAAATTGCTCTTAAGTCTCCCACAGAGCCAAAAAGCAAATAAAAAAATTTGTATGTTCTCAATTCCAATATTTGTTATATATGTTTTCAATATTTATTTATTATATATGTTTTAGTTATAGCTAGTAGTTTTGTATCTTTTAATTATATAGCCACCATCTCTAGGTCATACAATTTGACTTCCTTGATGAATGTTTGATGGTGTGGATATACCGTTAATTCGCTGGAAAATTATACTATTTAATATTTAGTTCGGTCAAAATTTTAGTTTTATAATGTTGATTCCCCTTATTCTCTATTTGTTTCATATTATTTAATAACGTTAGATCAAAATTTAAGTTATATAATGTTGACTCCCCTTATTTTCTACCTGTGTTTACTTGTTTCCTATTTTTTGACAAGGACTTGTGAAAATGTTGGCTCAGTCTGGAGATGCATCGTATCATATATAGCGAACTAAACTTTCGCATCGAATTATACTTTTAAAATTATATTTTTTTTTTCGAGTTTCCTACCTTAACTAGCACTCACTTCATATTTATATGCAAACTAAACTTTCGCATCGAATTATATTTTCAAAATTATATTTTTTGCAAGTTTCCTATCTTAACTAGCACTCACTTCGTATTAAAGAACACGGTGATGCTGAGTTGACTTTGTTGTCGATTGGTAACAAATATTTGACCAACTGAGCATTGAGGTCTCTCTTAATACAAAGAGAGTCGATAGTTTAGGCTTGTAAAGAGAAGAAAGAATAGTTGAGTATGGGATTCGGAAAAAAACTATAGTTTAGATGTATTTTTGACCATTACTGTCTCGCGAGTTGCTAATGCCTTGTTTATCTTACTTTTTAGCAGTTACTGCATTCTTTTACGCGTGCTGCTACAAGAATGGGGGATGAAATTGATGACATTGAATTCGCACGACAGATGCTGAGTTTACAAGTAAACAAATATGAAGAAAACAGAAAAAGAGGAATGAAACAAAAACAAGTAGTTGATAAGAGTCATAACATTACTCCTCTTTCTGATTTTGAAGAAAAGATCATATTTAACATACTTGTGAAGATCCCGCCACGATACATTCATAAGAATGTCATGCCCGTTTGCAAAACATGGAAAGAAATTTTTCTCCACAACTTGTTTCATTGAGCGAAATTTCAAGGAATCGAAATGAGAGTTACTAATACAGTCAGGATATACAAGGCATATGAAAACGAAATTGATTGAGATTGGAAAAGATCTTGAATGTGAATCGCGTGATCTTGGACTAAATAAACACACAAGATTCATTGTAGTTGTGATGGATTTATATTGATGAGTGAGCCAGATGATTTCTACTTTGGGAAACTACGAGTCATAAATCCCGCCACAAAGTTCTGCATCACTATCCCTGGATGCCCTTTGCATTGTGAACATGGAACATGTAGTGCAGCCCTTGTATTTGACTCTTCGACAGAGCAGTATAAAGTAGTGCACATTTTTAAGTACTGTTTTGGTTTCAAAATATTCAATCTTAGCAATGCCAATGAAAATTGGAAATGGGAACGAGTTGATTCTGCTCTGTGGGAAGGTTTAAATAATCAGCCATTCGATGTTAATTTTTGCTGGGAGAATCTAGTATCGATAAATGGAAGGATTCTGCATTGGTATGTTAATTCGAGTGAGTACTTCGTTTCAATGGATGTAAACAGGGGAAATTCAGTATTACCTATCTTCCAGAACGCGATGAAGTGGTTAATAAAACTAACAATTACACGTTGATCCAATTGGATGAATTTCTCTCTTTTATAACCTGTGATTCCGAGGCAACAATGGATGTTTGAATTTTGGAAGATTTTCACAGGCAAGTTTGGTCCAAGAAAAACACGATTGTGGCAGAATTGACACATTATGTATGTCCATCTAAATCAACGCGACCAAATGAGAGATCAATGCCAGAAATCGGGAAACTTATTGCTGTTGGTGGCGCGAGGAACGGTGAAATGTTGATTCTTAAACACCAGAAGAACTCAAAGGAATACTTATATGACACAAAGAGTAGGGTGACGAAGATGTTCAACATTTATAACATGAGGAACTCAGAATCTTTCGTAACGCACAAGGAAAGCCTCTTTTCGATGAAGAGGATCTCCTAGTATTTGGAGATCATGAGCTTAAAAGGAACGGCATGGATAATCGATTATAGTTTGCTTGGGTTTAAGGCATAGTTATTTTTATCTTTATATTTTTTTAAGTGTTTGTAGTTGGTACCTTTGTTTACACTTATGCATATTACATTTGAGTAAATTTGATTTGCTGTTTTAGATTTTCTCCTTTACACCTTGTTTGGATGGTTTTTGAATGTTCATTTTTATCGTTATTTAAACGTTAGATGTTATCGACCAATTTGATGTAATTGTATCATTACTTTAATATTTTCTTTCTTCAACCTTCTGTTTTATGTTATCTTGCTTCTACCTAGAGTCGTCAATATGAGCTAAGTTTGTCGGGCCGGCTTAGCCTAATTCGGGATTTGATAGGGCTGAACTAAGATTTTTGGAACCCATTTAAGAAAATGATTTTTAGCTTGGTCTGAATAGGCGTGCTGATTTGTGGGATTCGAAAAATATTGGTAGAGCCCGTGGCCTAGTAAAAATTAATTAAAAATATAATATAATATTAAAATTTTAAATTAAAGAGAGTCCAAACTCAAAATAATTATGTTAATATTTCCATTTAGATATTTTTACTTTTTTAAAAAAACATAATAATTATTATAAAGATAATTTTATATATTGTTTTGATTAACAAGTAGTAACATTAACATCACGTAATATTATTTTGTCGATATTTATGATAATATTTTTAAATTATAACTTATAATTTAATTTTATAATTGTAAAAAAACAATATTTTAAAAGTGCGCTGACCCGCCAAGCCTGTAGCCCACATACTTGTGGGTTGGACATGTCGTTTTCTTACCCACATAAAAAAATGGGCTAGCTCGACCTGACCCGTAAAGTGTCTGTATGAGTTAGCCCGGATGGGGTGGGCTAGCCCATATTAACGGCTCTACAGTTCTACCCTATTTTTCTCGTTGATTTATCATTCAAATTGTTTTTATCTTATCTAAATTATATTCAATAAAATAAATATAATATGATACAATATAATATAATACAATACGATATATTATTAAAATATTCTTAATAACCATCCAAACAAAAGTGGGAGCAAAGACAAAAAAGAAAAAAAGAAGAGAAGAGATTAGATAATTTCTTTCTATCTATCCTAATTTTGGTGAAGAGAGAATATCTTATATCCTATTATACTTATAACACAACATCAAATGTGATTAATTATCCGATACTTATTTTCCTCAAAATAATAGAATCTCAAGTGTGCATATCACAAATTAACACAAACACCATAATTATATATAAAAAAATATACTAATTCTATAAATAATAATTTTAAAGAAGAATTGGTATTGTCTTGTCTAGACTAATTATATATAATTAAAATAATAAGGTGGAAAAGCTATCGCCGGCTCCATCAATTTATCATTGAAATATATGAAATAATAACTATTTTCGCTGTTCACTTCTATTGGTGACATTTTATTGTTATATTATATAATTTTAATAATGTAAATCTTTTGCCTAAATTAAATAACAATATTTAAAAAAATATCCATATAATGTTTTACTTAATTAGTAACTACACCCTATGATGTTATTCACTTCTCTCTTTCCCCAATTCCTCCTTTTATCTCTCTCCTAAAGAGTTCAAATATTGGCACAACATACTTGGTAAGCTTCAAAACTACTTCTCTCTTTTTAATTTGATGTTCAAGTATGGTGAAAAAGCTTTTTAAGCTTTTATTTATGAGTCAAAATTACGTAATTCATTGGAAAATATGTAAATGACATTTTTACTTATTTTTTAAGGGGTGTTTTATTTCTAGAGTAAGGTGATTTTTGAAATTTGAAAAATTACCAAAAACTTATTCTCACTTTCATTTTAAATTACTCAAAAATAATTAAAATAACTCCTCCAATTTGTAAGCATCATCAAATACAATTGTGACTTTAAAAAATCAATTTTTTTACTTTGATAAATATAATTTTCTTCTAAATATTCACAATTTTCATGGCCCAACCCCTTAATAAGCTCGAAGAGTCTGTCAAACAATCATTAGACCATGAACACCATGATCGAAATTCAGAAGGATCCTCTATAGTACCATGACCCTAAGGTCATAAGTATTCTATTATTGTTATTTATTTTCTAGTGTTTGATAAGTAAACAAAAGAACATTATATGGGTGGCATGGAGTAGCGAATATGGGTTTCGGGTGTAGGGCTTAGGAGAATTTGAAGGTGTGGCATAAACAAGGAGCTTGAAATGCTACTTATGAAACATGTCTTCCTAATTAATCTGTTAGAGTGATTATTTTTCTTTATTTTTAACGAAATTGTTTTCAAAAGAAAATATTATGATTGTATATAATAATTTGGAGATTGCTTATACATCGTATTATAGTTTATTTCTACAGGTTCTTGGTGATTATTGGTATATGATGTCTCCTAATGAAAGAAAGTGTTGTCGAAGTTTATTCCCAGACGTACTTAGTAACCTTTCGGATAACGTAAATGGTGTCATTTTGATATGTTTGCCTTGTAAAGATTCTACAAGAACAAGTATCTTATCGAAAAAATGGAGGTATAACTGGTGTAGGCGTACAGAGTTGAATCTTGATAAATCTCATTGGATAACAAAGAATGATTTGCTATACCCTACGGTTAATTTAAAAAGATTATTTCCCAGTTGTTGACTATTCATGAGGGACCAATTACTAAGTTTACCCTCGACATCATTAATCAGGATTGACAACTTCATATATTTTCTCTCTAGAAATGGCATTCAACATCTTGTTCTTCACCTTTCATATGAAATACAATACAAATTACCTTTTTCCGTTTTCACATGTTCGCAGTTGAGACATCTAAGTCTTCATAATTGCTCAATACATCATTCTTCGGCATTTAAAGGATTTAATAGGTTAATTAGCCTGGAATTATGTGAAGTCATAATTTCTTCTGAATTATTGGAAAGTTTAATATATCATTGCCCGTTGCTTGACCAATTGGTGTTGGTTATCTTAGAAAACTTAAATACAATCGAAATTAATGTCCCAACGTTGAGAACACTCGATTTCACAGGTTATACTTCTATATGCCTAAAGAATGCCCCTCGTCTAGTAAAAATATCTCTTGAAGGTCGCTATATGGAGGTAGAAGATCTAGAATTCGTAAAATTTTTTTAGTCTTGTTCTGCTCTTGATCACCTCTTCTTTGACTTCTCTAATTTCGAGGTAAATGTTGCTCCATGAATTTATTATTATTCACTTCAGCGGATTGAATTTCTTGTATGGCGACTTAATCTTGATTTTTGGTAATTTTTTTTGTAGTTCTATGCTGAAGAAGGACATGAATTACCAACAAGACTTCCTTTTGATCTTAACAATATCAAGCGATTTAATCTGCCTCATTATATGTTGATTGAATCATATAAGCTTTCATACACCTTTTGCTTGATAAAAAGCTTTCCATACTTAGAGTATCTCGAAATTCAGGTTCTTAGTATTTTGACTCTTTTCATAATTTTTTAACCCTCAATAATATGAGAGTTTTCTTCTTATCTTTCTTAGTTGTACTCTGAAGATGAAGAGGATGATCGTATCTTGGAATTCAGGTTCTTAGTATTTTGACTCTTTTCAGACGTGACATTTAATCACCCAAGGGAAGTTAAGTTGAAATGCTTTGGAGGAAAAACACCTGAGATGCAACTTATCAAGCTTCTACTATCCAGCCTCCCCTGTTGGTGAGAATGCTAATTGACCGATAGTTTCTGGATAATGGATCTCTTGGCACAAGACTAAAAATATTAAATGAAGTATCAAATTTTTTGCGGGCATCACCGAAAGCAGAAGTAGTCTACATAGATCTGTCTGAAACATGAGTATTGCTAGATAGATGTTTTGATTAGTTTTCTTTATAACACGTCTAGGGTTTCCCCAAAGTGGAATTGACCAGTGGTGCTTGATCGAAGTTCTAGTAGGTAGTCATTTCTTTATCAGGGAATTGCACGTGATACTTCCACCTCATACGACTCCAGAAAAGGGGCTAAAATCCCCAATTAACAACTTACATGTTTAAGGATTTTTACATTTACTTCTTACACATGAAAGAGTTATGAAATGTGACTTAATACGCACTGTGTTGGTTTATTTCAATTATCAATCATAAACCCAACAAAAGTTGGGGTCGATCCCACAAGGAGTACGCGCATGTAAAGATGTCAAGAGTGTGAGAGTTAATAACTTTCCTAAGCTTATCTTCAAATAAAAGGGTGATTGAGTAATTAAAAATAAAGTTTAGATTGTTTTCTAACATATGATTTAATCAACAACAAGAGTGCAGTAACAATATTTTGTTTTTTAATTAAGAGAGCGACCGGGGTTGTAGCCTCAATATGATAGAACTGCTACATGAACACAAGTATCTTGCTCAAATGCATAGGACTAATGACAACGATCCAATTGATAATTACTTGCAAAAATTTTCCAACTCTAGCAAGCTAATCCCAAAGGTTCTCCCAAACTCAAAGGAAAATATTAAGACTCAATTGATAGACCCAAGTAGAAATCTCCCTATTCCTAGTTCAACTTCGTTAATCAACACAATTAATTCCTTAATATACTTCTTTCTTTGCTACTTGTTAAATATTCAATCAAATTTTCACCATTCCGAGCAAGAAATGAATATATAGGGCTAAATCTAGTGTTTGCAACCTCACAAATAAGAATGTAAACAAGTAGATAATCACAACCCAAATAATAATAAGCAAGATAACATAGTATTCAATCACATAAAAGTCATAAGAGTCTACAACCCCGACTAATAGGTTTAGCTACTCATACTAGAAGAAGAAAATGCAATATTAAATATAATAATAAACATAGTTCAAGATTAAACAAATAAGAAGATTCACACGCTATGTTGAAAATCCCTTAATCCTTGCAATGTTAACTAGAGATACTCCTCCTAGACTACTCAAATCAACAAGAAAAATGACATAATTAATATTTGTATAACTCTCAAAATATAGACAAAGATGACCTTTTGCTGCATTTGCGGAGTGAAACCATGGAGAAATTCCAATTTTCATCTCCCCATTTTCATTTCGTGGAGTGGGACAAACTTGTTCCTTTTTCAGACAAAGCCAAATTCAAGTTCTTCTACCCTGATAAATGGCTCCACGAAAGTTAAACTTGGGCACAATTTTTGTGACTTCTCAATCTTTACTTTTCTTCTTCTTTTGCACTAACATCCATGTTTTTTCATCATTCTTGAGCAAATACTTGTTTGCTTGACTTTTTTAGCTCCAAGTCCCGAAATTCACCAATTCAAGTTAGTTTAGGTTATTAAATTATACTCAAAGACACTTAAGACTCAAGAAAAAAGGTAATTCATATGTTGGTAATTTGTTAACTTACGTCTTATCCAAGGCTTATGACATTGAGGAAGAAAAAGTAAAGACTCTCACATGAAGTTTCTCCAGAAGTTCTTCTTTAGAAAATAGGGGATGCTGAAGCAGCTATTTGCCAACCTAAAGAAGTCTTTCCTTGTATTCCTACTCAGACACAGAAGCACGTGTCGGGTAAACCATTTCATTTTTCGCCGCAGACAAAGAATAAGAAGAGCACCACAATTCTGAAACCAGGTTTAAGTCTAAAAAAAAAAAGAAACCAGAGAACAAAGGGAAACATAGAAGTGTAGAGAAACCTGAAAGGTAAGGCCAGATAGTAGTTTACAATGAACAAGTAAAAGAGAAAAGAAGGGGTTATATGAAAAATAGAGTGCATACACTATAGGAAGCGCACATCTGTCAAATAGTCCTACTCACTCATTGACATATATGTGTTGGTTGTTCTCTTACTTGTTCTTTAGAAAATAGTATCTAACGTTACCTTTTAGGCTTTTCTACACTTCCATTTTTTCCTTTACTCTCTGGTGATTTCTTTTGGGTTTTTGAGACTTATAACCTTGTTTCAAAATTGTAGTGTTCTTATCATTCTTTGTGTGCTGTGAAATAAGACAATGGTTTCTTTGAATCGTGATTCTGTTTTGAGGAGGAATTCAACGAAAGACTTATTGAAGTTGGGAAGGAGATTCTTGAACAACCCCCCATTTTTTATACGAGGAGCTTGTAAGAAACATGATGTGAGAGCCTTTTCTTTTTCTTTGCTCAATGTCATAAGCATCGTATAAGTGGTAAGTTGACAAATAACAAACATATGAATCAATCTTTTATTGAATTTGAGTGTCTTTAGTATAATTTACTAATATACACTAACTTAATTTGGTGAATTTTAGGACTTAGATCTAAAGAAATTAAGCAATCAAGTATTTGATCAAGAATGATGAAAAAAAGATGAATGTTGGATCAAAAGACTTCTTGAAGTTGGATATCATAATAACAATAGTGTATGCGAGATGTAGTGGAGTAAGGAGATACATGGGAGTATCTCTTTGAAGATATATATACACTTTGGAGGACATTCCTAATGAACCCTTCAATGACAAATAAAGAGGATAAGCTAAGCCTGAAGAGGCTCTTATAAAACAATATCATCACTAGAAAGAGGATTACTAGAAACAAAAGTATGGGATGCAATGGCTCAAAGAAGGAGATGGAAATATGAAGTTTATTTCTTTGTATCTGAAAGGCATGAGGAAACCGATGATTGATGAAATTTAGCGGGGGATATGATATGTATCACTCAAAACAAAGGAGATGAAGCAATTAATGTTAGGGAACAATTTAAAGAGGGTCAATGAAATGAGGTTCAAGCTATGCTCGGAAGAAGTATAACTACAATATAGAGTATCAAAATGAAAAGAGATCCTACAGAGGAAGAAGTTAAGGAACTAGTGTTCAGCTTGAATAAAGAGCACACATGTGGGCCTAATGGATTGTCAGAAGAATTTTTTCAAACATGTTGAGAGGTCATAAGGAAAGATATATGGCTGATGGTGATGGTTGTTTTTTGTGGTGGTGAAATACTGATATATTTCTCATACAAATGTAGTTCTAATTCCGAAGAAGGTCAGTAAATTTTAAGATTTACGACCTATAAACTTGAGCTCTTTTGCTAATAAGATTTCACAAAGGTACTGCATAAAAGAATAATTCGGGTATACATGATATTATCTTTAAGAATCAGTTGGGTTTTATGAAAGAAAGAAGTATTGCTGAAAATGTTTTACGAAGGCAAGAGATATTTAGAAACCTAAACAAGAGGAATGAATACCATAATGTTGTGGTGAAGTTACATAGGGCGAAAGTGTATGATAGGGTGTCAGGGATATTTTTGATTCAATTTATGAGTGTACGATAGGGTGTCAGGGATATTTTTGATTCAATTTATGAGAAGATTTGGGTGTGATAAGAGGACTATATATATGGTGTGGAGATTAATATCTAATAACTGGTACTCCGTGTTAATTAATGGTCATTCTTTTGGTTTGGGAGGCCTAAATGGAGTAGAGAGATTAATCATTTGTCTTATGTGGATGTACAATCCTTTTTTGTTCATGGCATAAGAGGTCAATGAAAAGAATAATAAAGATTTTTCGGAGATATGAATATGTATCAGGGCAACTCATAAACCTTAACAAAAGCTATGTATATTTGCATGAAAATGTTCTTTATTTTGTACCGGAATCTCCGAGGTGTTTTTTTCTTTTACATATCTTGGATGCCCAATTTTTATGGGAGGAAAAAGAAGTCATATTTTGAATAGCTAATAAAGAATGTTGCCAAAAGAGTGATGGGATGGCAAAATCTACTTTTGACTTATGGGGAAGCTATTTTTTAATAGCACATGTTTTACAATCAATGCCTATTTATCTTATGTATGCTATGAATCCTCCTAAGGGAATAATAAATCAAATTCATAAGATTATGGCAAAAAAATTTTGGGGTCATATAGGAGTAAAATGGATACACTAGATTGCCTGGGAAACACTGTGCTTACCAAAATTAGAGGGAGGAGTCGGTTTTAGATCGATGCATGATGTATCAGATGCTCAATTTGCTAAATTATGATGGATATTTAGAACATCCAGTAATTCTTTGTGGAGTGAATTTATGAACAAATAATATTGTAAAAAAAATGGCATCCTATTATGGCACAAAGACATGAGGCATCTCATGTATGGAGAAAGATGATTGGACAACAAGGGTTTTGGTACTATGTGAAAGAAAATAAAGCGGGG
>NC_028639.1:52841283-52845740 GCF_001406875.1 Solanum pennellii
GGGGGGGGGGGGGGGAGCTAGAAAAGAAAAATCTTATTATAGAAGATCTGTGGGATAGGAGGAAACTCTTACAGTATATGTTCGGAAGAAACGACTGATCACATTGTGAGTTTTATCTCTCCTGTAATAAATATAAGAGATAGGATAAATCTTGGTATATAGGCTACTCAAAGGGTTCTTTTTCAGTTCAATTAGCCTAAGATTTAATGAGAAATAAAAAGGAGAAGGGGGAAACATATGATATGATTTGGATGAAAAGCTTTCCTTTTAAGATTAAATTCTTTTTTATAGAGGGCGTGGAAAGGTAGGATTTCCATATATGACAGTTTAAGGAGTGTGAGAATTAATATTGTCTCCTGATGTTTGTGTAGAGAGTAGCAGAAGAAAAGAATAATCAAGAAACCCTTTAGCTAGTCCAAGATCGTTAACTAAGATCGGAAGATTCAACTAAGGAAGAGGAAGCTAGAAGGGAGAAAGAATACTTTTGATAAAAGTAACTTTGTTATAAAATAAGACTACTTGATTTTGGTTGCTTGGGTTGCTTACAAATGTACAAGACCACCCATATTTATACTTGTTCAAAGATGGTTCTAGAAATTTTTCTAGATACTTCTACAAAGAAAATTCTAGAGATCTTTATCTTCTGCCTTCGAATATCTAGATATATCTTGAAGATAACTATTCTAGATTCTACACTAAACTATTCTAAAAACTATACTAGAATAATCTATGATATTCCAAAAATTAATTTTATTATTTTTCACACTCCCCCTTAAAGTAATTTTTGGAAACTACCCCACACATGTTTTGGAAGAACTCAAACGAAGCTTTGAGGCACGTCTTGGTGAAAATCTCAGCATTTTCTTCCGGACTCCTCTTCCTTCTTCAAATGATAAAGATTTTTCATCGTCAGTTGAATCATGTAGATTATCTCCTTGTTGAGTTCTCAAACTCTCCCTTTCTCTCAACTTCTCAGCAATTATATTCTCTTATCATCTCACTAATATATTTTTCGGCAGCTTTAAAGCTTTCAAAGAGCATATCGTTTGACTCCAAGACTCTAATATCAACTTCTTCTTCTATTTGATCTTTACTTTCTCCATCTGCTTTCAAAAATTGCTCTTAGACATTAATTGGTCTTGATATTGCAGATGACTGACCAAATATTTATGTTCTTCCAGTGCATCTCCATCAATGCTTTCTCTGTAAAGGTCGCCACTAGCACATGTAGTTTCGGATATTGCTTATCGGGATCTTCTTTTTCTATTTCTTCAATGAAAGCTACCATATCAACCACCTAGAACATCCTCCAAAATTTCTTGCTTAATGTCGACAACATCAGTTTCTTGCTTCTCCAAGTGATCGGCAATATTATATTCTAAATCCTCGATCCAATATCTTTCAATATCGATGGAAATCATGACATCTATTGCTCGAGCCTCAGCTACTAAAAATTTTTTCCACTCTTCTTCGGCAACTTTTTGAGTCATATTTCTCTCCTTGGCTCGATAATATTTCTTAACGTGCCCTACTTCGCCACAACGATAACATCTGAGAGGCTTCTTACCGTAATAGTTAGAAGGCTCTTCCTTCTCTCTAGGTGAGCACGAACCACCTGATGATCGAGAGTGTGGCATATCTCTTTTTTTCCTTTAAACTTTCTCTTGTCGGCTACAAGAGCATCTCCTTCTCCATCTTTGACAAGCATACTAGCCAACTGTTTGGCTAGTAATTCCTGTGACGACAACAAATTTTCAAACTCCTCCAAGGATGGTTATTGAGACCATCCTTGAATCGACGTCACAAATGGAATATATTCAGGCTTCAACCCACGAATGACAATTCTTCTCATTCGTGCTTCAGAGATATCCTCTTCCGAGTTCAACAAAGATATCGTTCAACAAAGATATCTCGAAACATAAGTTATTGAGTGATGTAAGCCAATTAATTTTCCAATATCTGTAGTCGAGCTTCATTATTCTTGTTGGACAAGCGATCGAGGGTCTCCCATATTTCATGATATGATTTACACTTTATAATGTGATCAAATAAACTGAAGGAGGTTGTCCTCTATAAAATGAAATTCTTTTTCGCATTAACCTGCTTCCACTTCTTGTATATGCTACTGTTTTCCTGTCCGTCAGCAGGAGGACTTGTGTCATTATCATTAACAACATCCCACAAATCCTCTCCCACAAGGTATGATTCCATAGATGTCTTCCATACCTCGTAATTGGACTGGTTCGACAACTCCATTCCAAGTCCATTAACACGGCCACAAAAATCCATATAGACAAACTAATTGAATCTACCTCTTATTAGATCTTGAAATAACACCCAAAAAACACGTAGGGTTATTGCTCTGATATCATGTCGAGAATAGCAGAAGAAAAGTATAATCAAGAAACCCTTCTTTTAGCCCAAGATCGTTAACTAAGATCAGAAGAATCAACTAAGGATGAGGAAGCTAGAAGGGAGAAAGAGTATTTTGGATAAAAGAACTTTATTATAAAAGATGACTACTTGATTTTGGTTGCATACAAAGGTAAAAGACCACCCATATTTATACTTGTTCATGGATGGTTCTAGAAATTCTTCTAGATACTTCTACAAAGAAAATTCTAGAGATCTTTATCATCTACCCTATAATATCTAGATATTTCTTGAAGATAACTATTTAAGATTCTACACTAGACTATTCTAAAAACTATACTAGAATAATCTATGATATTCCAAAAATCAACTTTATTATTTTTCACAGTTGGTGTTATGAGACACAACAAATGAAAAAAATGTCAAATCTTTTTCTAACATCTTACAATTCCCAAAAGCTTTGGAAGTATTTTGCTTCATGAGCAGGTTTATATAGAAGGCAGAATTCTGATGCAGATGATCAAGAGCTAGTGGTATGTGGAAGTTCCTACAAAACTCAAATATATTTTTAGTGTTTTGCCAACTCTCATTATGTGGAATTTTTTCAACAAAAGGAACCATATCAAGCATGGAGGTAAGTCCACCTTCTAAAAGTTTGTAGAACAAGTGGAAATGAGCATTTAATTGCCGGTGATAGTTAACAGTTCAAAGTTAAAAATAACTTAGAAGACTTGGTCTGAAATGGTGATAATAATAGAACTTATAAGCCAACGATTTACTACCAGATTGTACAATGGAAGCTACCGAAGGAAGATCAAATGAAGTGTAATACAGATGGTGCGAGTAAAGGAAATTCAGGAGAAAGTGTGTATGGTTTTTGCATAAGAAACAAAACTGGGGACCTCATCTATGCACAAGTATACGGAATTGATATTTCTATGAATATAGAAGCGAAGGCAAGAGCAATACAAGAGGCCTTAAGGTTTAGTGCAATAAATAGTTTACAAAACATGGTTATTAAAAATGATTCACTCACTCTAAAGAACATTGTCAGTAGATATAGAGAGTATTATGAGAAATTGTAGAATTCATGGATGAAATATCAAAGAAGTACAATGCCAAAATGTTACAGTTCAATATATTTTCAGGGAGGGCAATCAAGTGGCGGATTATTTAGCTAATCTAGCAATCATTAGCACAGACAAAAGGAATCCAAAGATTTTGCGGAATTACTGATATACCGTGGTTTCACGGTATTATTAATACTTTTTCATTAAGTTTAGTGTGTCCAAAAGCCTTATTTGTGCTAATTTTTATAAGTTTCTCCTTATTTGCAGGAAATCTGTCCATAGATAAATGCGGAGGTTTTTGAGCGAAGAAATGCAGAAGAGACCACCTACGGAGCTTGTGACGGTCCGTAGGTGGCAGCATAGTGCAGCTGCTGAAGGAAGATGGGGAAGTCTAACCAAGTGTGGGCTTACGGAGTCCATGACGGTCCATCGTGTCTACGACGGTCCTTCCTGCAGGTTCGTCATGAAGTTCAGAGAAGTAGTCACAGTACCCATATTCCAAGAGTTTAAGTGTTTTGGAACGAAGACCCTCGACGGACCGTTGTGCCTGTGACGATCCGTCATACTTGCCGTCGAGGGTAATGAAGAGAGTAGAAGAAGAAATTGCACAAGTATGGGACGACGGAGTCCATGATGGTCCGTCGTGACCACGACGATTCCGTCGCGATGTCCGTCGACCCAGCCGCATTTTGACAGATTTCCAGCAAATAGAGTCCTTGTTTAATTAGGTTTTTATTTTCTATAAATAGTTCGAAAAAACCTCATTTTTTAGGTTAGACTCTGGACCATTGTTAGACTTTTGAATATTGTGAGACTCTGGATTATTTGGTAAGGCCTTTGATTATCATTAGACTTTTTGTGAGATTCTTGATTACTTTGAGATTCTTGTAAGTAATTGTTGGTGATTTTTGTTGATTAATCAAGCGAACTTTCGGATTTAACTCTTTCTCATTGAAGTAAGTACATGAATTCTTATATCATATATTTGAATATTGTGATTATGACTATGGGTAA
>NC_028639.1:52846003-52854389 GCF_001406875.1 Solanum pennellii
CGAACCAAGGTGCGGAGTAACATTTTCTAGATGCCGGACCAAGGATTTAGAAATACATAACTTATCACTTTGCATGCAAGATACTAGGAAAGAATTGTTATAGTTAGACTTATCAAGTTATGAACAGGTGGGGAACACGTAAACCCTAGTTACTTTGATTAACTGATTAAACTCCAACGTTCGAAGCTGTTAGTTGTCTCCTTTTATTTTGCTAGTTATTTTCATTTACTTAGAAATAGAAACCCCCCTTTTATTGTTTTTGCTTTCCAAGGAAGTATTTTACTGAACAATAGTAGTAATAGATTGAAGTTAAGTCTAAACTATTTTCCTCGTGGGAACGATCCCAACCTCACTAGTTGGGTTATTTACTTGACACGACCGCTTTACTTCTTATTTGAGAAGTAAGTTTGAGCGTATCAAATTTTGGCGCCGCTGCCGGGGAATATAGCTTTTAGATTAACTTGAACTTATTACTATAGTTTAGTTGATATTTTCTTGATTTTACTTTGTTTTATTGTTTTTGATTTCTTTTCAGAACTACCCTCCTTGTATGCCAAATACACGGAGAGGAAGAGAACCCTTGTTTCCCGACGATCACAAATTAGAGCGTACACTACGCAACATGAATAGAAACTTGGGGATCAATGATGATGATCCAAACCAGAACATCCCAGCTCCGGTTGATGTTCATGGTCAGTTGTCACCCGATGCTCCGGGTGAACACCAACAGAGGGGACAAAATCCCGCTCCACGGCCCCAAGCATACTACAGAGGCTATGACAACATAGCAGACTCTGATGGGCGACTTGTCTTGCCTCCTCTACCACCAGGCCACACCTTCGTGGTAACTAGTAGCCTGATGCAAATGCTCACTGCCAGAGGTTTGTTTTCAGGGCTACCTTATGAGGATCCACATGCCCATATAGCTAAGGTAAGGGCAGTGTGTAAAAGCTGTGTAGGGAGGCCTGACTTGGACTTGGATGTAATATGGCTTAGAGTGTTTCCTCTCTCACTGATGAGAGAGGCTGCTATATGGTTCACTGAGCTCTCTTACAACTCAATTTTCACTTGGAACCAACTAAGGGATGTTTTCTTAGCACTCTACTATCCGGTCTCCAAGAAACTAAACCACAAAGACAGAGTGAACAACTTTGTGGCACTACCAGGAGATTCAGTTAGTAGTTCTTGGGATAGATTCACCTCGTTCTTGAGAAGCGTCCCAAATCACCGTATAGATGATGAGTTACTGAAGGAATACTTCTATCGGGGACAGGATGATAATAATAAAGCGGTGTTGGACACTATAGCAGGTGGATCTTATGGGGAGTGTCCTTATGCTGAGGTTGCTGAAAAATTAGAGAAATTCTCCCGGAATAATAAAGCTTGGAGTACTAGGAAGTCAGATACCGGGAGAAATACCTTCGCAGTACAGTCCACTCACAACCCAGCCACAGATGAGATTCGTGAAGAAATGGCTCAAATGAGAACTTAGCTTGGGTTGGTATTGAAACATATCACTAGGGTGCAGAAAAGATAAATGAAGTTAACTACTTGCCTAAACCACCTCCTCCTAATGATGAATGCTATTATGTGGAGGACTCCTATGCAGTAAATGAGCAGACGGGGCGTTTCCGACCGAGCACCCAAGGCTCAAATCGGGATAATTGGCGCCAAGGTCAAGGGAACCAAGGTCGGATCTATGGTAACTACAACAGTGAGGGTCATTATGTCCTAGATGGAAACTACAACCGCGACAACAACTTCAACAGGGGTAACTACGGTAATAGAAATGATAGGAATGGGCCCTATGTCCCTCCTCAAAATCGTGAAGTTACTCCTAGGGATGGTGGAGATAGTATGGCGCGAGTTGAGGATATGTTGCACAAAATGATGAGGAGGTTCGATGCTAGTGATGAGCACATTAAAGAGTTAAGGTCTGATTTAGCAAGTATTGGGCAAAAAGTTGATACACATGCAATATCGATTAAGCAGATCGAGTTGCAAATGGCCCAATTATCTGCGACAGTGAACACACGGCAACCGGGCACTCTTCCTAGCAACACTGTCCAAAATCAAAAAAATGATGCGCACTCTATGGCAATTACTACTCAGGGTGGTAAGCAAACCATTGACCCACCTATGCCGTCTAATGAGGAAAATGTGAGAAAGGATGATGATAAGGTGGTAAAGGGTAGTGGTGAAGCAGAGGAAAGCAATGGAAAAGATGCAGAAGTCCCTATGAAGGTAATTCCCATGCCTAGGCCACCACCACCCTTCCCTCAGAGATTAGTGAAAAAGACCGAGGATGGTAAATATCGGCGTTTTATGACAATGCTGAAGCAGCTTTCTATCAATGTCCCTTTGGTAGAAGCTCTAGAATAAATGCCCGGTTATGCCAAGTTTATGAAAGATCTGGTCACAAAGAAAAGATCGGTCACTTTCGAGGATGATGATAGACTTCAGCATCGTAGTCTTATTGCTACAAGATCCCTCGCACAAAAGAAAGAAGATCCGGGTGCGTTCACTATTCCTTGTACAGTTGGGTCATTACATTTTGCGAAAGCATTATGTGATCTGGGGGCAAGCATAAATCTCATGCCCCTCTCGATTTACAAGAAGTTGGGTTTGGGTGATCCAAAACCCACTGCAATGCGGCTACTGATGGCTGATCGGACAGTGAAAAGTCCTATAGGGATACTCCATGATGTGCTAGTAAAAGTGGAGTCATTCATATTTCCGGCTGATTTTGTTATTCTTGATTGTGAAGTCGATTTTGAAGTGCCTATTATTCTTGGAAGGCCATTACTTGCTACAGGTAGAACCTTAGTTGATATGGAAAAAGGACAGATGAAATTTCGGTTGAACAATGAAGAAGCGACCTTCAACATTTGTAGGACCATGAGGCAGAGTGGTGAGCTCCAATCGGTATCCGCCATATCCCACAAAGAAAATATGAAGAAGGAAAATGAACAAAAAAGTGAAAAACAAGAGTTTATGGTTGGGGATTTAGTGCTTTTAGACAGTTCTGGGTCGCCTTGTCTTCCGGGCAAGCTCAAGTCCAAACGGACTGGCCCTTACTTGATTACCCAAGTATTCCCTCATGGAGCAGTTGAGTTAAATCCAAGGAGGGAGTCGGTTTAAGGTGAATAGAGAACGAATAAAACCCTATTTTGGGCATACTGCATCGGTGAATGAAGTGATAGAGGCATACCATCTTGATGAAGGCTGAGTAATCAAGTGTCCTCAGTCGTGCCGCGACATTAAATCAAGCGCTTGTTGGGAGGCAACCCAATACTTACAGTTTTTATTTCTAGTAATGGTAGCATTTTCTACTAATGAGTTTTAAATTTGCAGGCACATAACCAGGAAATTCTGCAGAAAATTACTCTGCAGCAGCCACTGACGGATACAACGACGGACCGTGTCAACTGTGACGGACCGTCACATGAATCCGTCGTGCCAGGTACGTCTTTCTGTTATTTTCAAACTAGGGCACACGCGACGGAACCAACGACGGACCGTCACAAATGAGACGGACCGTCGTCGGGGGCTCGTCGCGTCATTAATGAGGCGTACCCGACCCGGCTGGGTTTTTTTAAAAAAAATTCAACATATAAAACCCCCAACCCTTCATTTCACCCCATTCCTTCACTATTCCTCCTATTTCCCTCCCTTTTCAACTTCCAAAATCTCTCCCTCTTCAACCGATCATTGTTCCCCCAAAATTCTCAAAAGCCTTAAAAGTTATCATCTACTAGTCGGAGTTGCTGCTGTGGGTGTCTTCTTGATCACCAAGTACTTTTCCATCTTGTTTTTCTCCATTTCTCAGGTATGTGTCTCTAATTTCTACTCATTTATCTGGCATTTTTGTTTATCAATTAGTATTAGACTAATTCTTCTTGATATGTTCATTTCTTTTATATAATATTCTGTCTAACCTAGGTTAAAAGTCCTCGAAATTGCCGTGTTTACAACCCTAGAAATAGGTGCTTTTGCATTGCTAGTTTACTAGGTATTTGGGGTAGACAAATGTGGGGTCAAACACTACTAATTTGATTTGGGTCATAGGGGATGAATGGGGCACCCCCAGTTCTGTCACTGATTTACAGAACGAGACCCAGATGACGGACCGTCGTACCCACGACGGACCGTCCTAGGGTCCGTTCCAAAAGCCCTAACACCCCACTGTCCAATTTTATGCAAGTGTCCTCAAACGGACACATGCGACGGACCGTCATCCCTACGACGGTTCATCCTGCACAACCATTCTGGTTGTCAGAGACCCTATTCCTGAGGGTCTCTCATTTTTTCTAAGTGTCCTCCAACGGACACATGTGACGGACCGCCGTCTTTACGACGGTCCGTCTTGCACAACCATTCTGGTTGTCAGAGACCCTGTTCCTAAGGGTCTCTCTACATTTTTCTAAGTGTCCTCAAACGGCCAAGTACGATGGACCGTCATACCCCACGACGGTCCGTCCTGCATGACCGTTATGATGGTCAGAGACCCCTCTCCTAAGGGTCTCCATATTTTTTTTCAAGTGTCCTCTGACGGACACCTACGACGGACCGTCGTACCTGTGTCGGTCCGTCCTGCACATACCGTCATACTTGTTAGAGACTTTCCTCTAGGGTTCTCCATATAAACAAAGTCTAAGTAAGACACGACGGACCCCATGACGGTCCGTCATAGTCACGACGAGCCGTCACCTGGCCCGTCGTGTTTCACTGTTACTATAGAAATGTCATTTTTTTTAAATTTTTTTTTGTATTTATTTGTCTTGTTTGCTACTTCTAGTACTAATATTCATCATTTACAGGTACTATCTAATATGGAACCAAAACAAGATCGAGTCCATGCACGCGGGCGATCGAAGTCTGTCGCCCCGTCTGCCCGCCTGGTCATTGGCTTTAATGATGAGCGTGACCCCGAGTACGTGCCCCCAGGAACATCCACCCCTTTCCGTGCTGCACGTGCTGCCAGAGCCACGCCCAAAAAGGTGGCGTCCGGCGTAGTCACTGCCTTCCAGTCTGATGAGGAGCGCAAACTGATCGGCACACCTTCTGGGTCAGCCACCAATGAAGAAGGAGCGTCTAGCTCCTTAGGAGTTTCGTGGTCGGAGGAGGCCTCCGGCTCTACTGAGGTTCCCGCACTCGCCACCGCTGCAGTGTCGGTCTCGTCTGATGAGGATGATAGTTCGGAATCCACACCCGGTTCACCAGCTCATGCTCTCACCCCGGCTACTGACCAGCTCAACTGGTTGTGTGTCTACGGGCAATTTCAAGTCTACTCCGATGCAAAGTTCCTGAATGACAAAGGAGTTATGACTCGAACACTCACATTGGAGCGGCGGGTCCTTACAGGGAGTCTCCCGATGATGCCTGAGATCCACAATCTCTTCACCATACATCGACTGGAGTGGACAGCACGTCCGTTGGGACGTTATAGTGAAGAGCTGGTCCGAGAGTTCTATGCATCCTACGTAGCGACTCTCCGATCACAGATTGATAGGCGAGCTGCCCCCGCCAAACAGGCCCCACTGGAGCAGGTCCGGGTACGGGGCATTCAGGTCGATATCTCTCTGCCTGTCATCCGCCGGTTTCTATACGGCGAGGGTGTCGATGCTACTCGGACCCCTCTCACTGCCGAGTTTGACTACCGATGGCAGCTTGTTAAAGATGGTCAATTCCTGCGCGAGCTAGCACTGAGAGAGACCACCAAGAGGTTGATGGCCCTGCACTTGTCAGTTAGTGGAGAGGGTGCCGACTGGGTGACCGAGCCGAAGGGGGCCATCAAGAAGGCCAACCTGACTTTCACGGCGAAGTTTTTGAGGTTGATTGTCCGCCACTGCCTTTCCCCCACAGCCGCTGATAATATCGTTACATGGGATCGAGCAGTATTGATGGCGGCGATGATAGCCGGGTTCGAGGTGGATTTTGTGTGGCTTCTACAGGCAGTCATGCACGAGAGGGCTTTTAAATGTCACAACTACTTACCCTTTCCCGTGCATGATCTTTTCTCTCTGCAGGTTCGCAGGTGTGCGTGCCTATATGGCACGCTGATCAGCTCAAGACCCCTCTGGGCACTGTTGATGTCGTCCTCATCAGAGATGAGGCCAATGAGTTGGATCCACGCAGAGGGCCCCGTCCAGAGCTGCCCCCACTTGCTGACGATCTGGCTGATACGGTAGCCCAGGCCCGCACGGCTACGCAGGCGGCATCCACTGACACTACCCCGGTCGAGTCTATCCCGGGTAGTAGCACTGCCCCGAGCTCCTCTCGCACTGCCCCTTTACCCGCTCTGGTCCCGCTTGCTAGGGTCCAAAAATTAGAGGCGCAAATGGCTACACTTCTGCATCATATCCAACCGTGGATGCAGAGGTCTATTACCGAGGCAAAAGAGCGCTTGGAGCGGAAAATGGTTCATCATACCAGCGCTTGGACGCTTTTGAGTTGCAGGTGCTAGCCCGGCCAGCTCCTCCGGTGGATGTGTTGACCCTTCAGGCTGCGGTCGACAGTCTTCGCGCAGATATTGACATGATCTTAGAGGCTAGGGTGCCTGAGTCTGAGGCCCCTTCTATCGAGCCTGCTAAAGACACAGTGTTGGCGACCCTATTCGCCACCTCAAAGATTCCACCACCTCCCCCTCGAGAGCATGCCAAGAGGCTTAGGGGTCGAGAGGAGGATGAGGCGCGAGCACAAAAGAAGGAGCGCCGTGAGATGGAGGCTGTGAGGCGAGCCTCGCTTGCTGAGGAGGAGGCGCGTCAGATAAGAGCAGAAGAGTTAGATGCTGAGGCGTTTAGCTCTAGAACTGTGGAGATCGCGGGAGGCACTGCTGATAGTGCTGTTGTTGCTGAGGACACCACTAAGGGTGTCCAGATTACAGAGGAAGTGGGTTCCGGGGAACCGGACCCACCAGCTTGCTGATCGTCGGCGCTTTGCGCCCCAGGTTTGCTTCACCTACGACTCTAGTATTTTAATTTTCTATGCATTGGGGACAATTGCATGTTTTTTTGTTGGGGGTGGGGTAAATGGAAAGTGAGTGCTAGGGTGAAGTCTGAGTAGCCCAATTCACTATCCTCTTTTGGGGTTTTCTTGCCTGTGTTCTTTTTCCCCAAGAGACTGATTACTTTTTCTGTTGAACCGGCATGTCTATATCTTGTGTACATAGTTTAATTCTGGAGCATGATGGCTAAAATGATATCCTGATAAAATGGAAAATGATGCATGACTAGGCATAGTAATTGATAAATGTGTGGCTCTAAGCATGACATAGAGGTACACCACTGCATGACCCTAAGTCTAAAATTCGAACTAGGTGTCTGATAATCTGGTAGAGTGATGAGATGTCAAGTGAGTGTGAGGAAGATTTGAATAGTCCACTATTTGTACTGAGCTAGAACTTGCCTGGTTAGTCCTGCTAAAAGTAAGCTGTAATAGACAATTAGGAAAGGATCATAGGCCCTTATTCAATATAGCCCATTTTTAGCCTAAATAAAAGAAAACCAAATGAAATTTATCTTTCTTTGATCCAAATGATTTGAGCTTAAATTAGACCTTTCTTTTTCACCCCAACTGATCTTTTCTGGGAATAATGTGTTGGCCCTGGTCCCTCCTTGGACATGTGCACCTCAGCTTATGCCAAAAGCATAAGTTGAGGGTGGCTAATGCAGTAAAAACCCTTTTTATGGCCCTGACCCAACTTTGGGTATTGTGTACTTTGACTCATGGCAAAGCCATGAGTTGAGGGTGACTATTATGAGGAATGCTCTGGAAAGTGGTCAAAGAAAAAAGAGAGAGAAAGAACAAAAGTAAAGTGACTCAAGATTTAGTTGAAAGAAAAGTAAAGAAAAAGAAAAATATACAAGAAATACAAGCAAGAAAAGAAGAGAGTCACTTACACAAATGAAGAAAGAAGAGAAAATAGTGAGGTGAAAGAATATGAGAAACTGGGCGAGATAAAATGATAGAAAATGGTATGTTTAGCCAATATGCCAAGGAGGGAAAAAAGTCACTAAAGTATACCTTAATATACCCTACCTGACCCTGAGCCTATGTTACAAGCTAAGAAAGTCCTATCGTGATCCTAAGGGTTGTATAGCGAACTCAAAGCAGTGAAAATAAGGGCAAGCTTATGGCAATATGTATGAATGAGTGAGAATTTGTTCTGAGAGTGAGTGTTGAAAAGTAATTCTTATACTCAAATTAAAATCATTGTGTGAAAAATGAGGATTTTGTTTTGAAGTGAGGACACAAGTTGCATTACCAGAAATATTAGCATCTCGGTGAGAAATTGAAGAGGATAGGTGTTAGTGCATGGTGAGTCTGTGTCATGGTCTGATTCCACATAATTCAAGCCTAATAGTGATAGCATGCATAAATATGA
>NC_028639.1:52854576-52875310 GCF_001406875.1 Solanum pennellii
TTTTTGTGCTAATTTTTATATAAGTTTCTCCTTATTTGCAGGAAATCTGTCCATAAGTAAATGCGGAGGTTTTTGAGCGAAGAAATGCAGAAGAGACCACCTAGGGAGCTTGTGACGGTCCGTCATGCTTGTGACGGTCCTTAGGTGGCAGCGTAGTGCAGCTGCTGAAGGAAGATGGGGAAGTCTGACCAAGTGTGGGGTTACGGAGTCCATGACGGTCCATCGTGTCTACGACGGTCCGTCCTGCAGGTTCGTCATGAAGTTAAGAGAAGTAGTCCAGTACCCATATTCCAAGAGTTTAAGTGTTTTGGAACGAAGACCCTCGACGGACCGTTGTGCCTGTGACGATCCGTCATACTTGCCATCGAGGGTAATGAAGAGAGCAGCAGAAGAAATTGCACAAGTATGGGACGACAGAGTCCATGACGGTCCGTCGTGACCACGATGATCCGTCGCGATGTCCGTCAACCCAGCCGCGTTTTGACAAATTTCCAGCAAATAAAGTCCTTGTTTAATTAGGTTTTTATTTTCTATAAATAGTTTGAAAAAACCTTGTTTTTGAGGTTAGACTCTGGACCATTGTTAGACTTTTGAATATTGTGAGACTCTGGATTATTTGGTTAGGCCTTTGATTATCATTAGACTTTTTGTGAGATTCTTGATTACTTTGAGATTCTTGTAAGTAATTGTTGGTGATTTTTGTTGATTAATCAAGCGAACTTTCAGATTTAACTCTTTCTCATTGAAGTAAGTACATGAATTCTTATATCATATATTTGAATATTGTGATTATGACTATGGGTAACTAAACTCCATAACTAGGGTTGTGGGAACCATAGGCAAATAATGAGGTGAAACCTAACTAAAATAACAATTCAAGAATAGTGTCTTTGCATGTATTAATAATTCTTTCGCTTAGAAGTCTTTTTAACGGATGACCAACGTTAGAACTCGCCTTAATGCTACTTGCCGGACCAAGGAGTTAGATAATAGAAAAAGAATTATCAACATAGATTTAGTGTACACTATCTAATAGGCTAGTATTGATTGGTACGAGGTAATAACTTAGTCAAATATCGAATACGATGCTTAATATGAGGTAAAGATAAGGGCTAGGATAGCAACACACGTAGCCGGACCAAGGTGCGGAGTGACATTTTCTAGATGCCGGACCAAGGATTTAGAAATACATAACTTATCACGTTGCATGCAAGATACTAGGAAAGAATTGTTATAGTTAGACTTATCAAGTTATGAACCTGTGGGGAACACGTAAACCCTAGTTACTTTGATTAATTGATTAAACTCCAACATTCGAAGCTGTTAGTTGTCTCCTTTTATTTTGCTAGTTATTTTCATTTACTTAGAAATAGAAACCCCCCTTTTATTGTTTTTCTTTCCAAGGAAGTAATTGACTGAAAAATAGTAGTAATAGATTGAAGTTAAGTCTAAACTATTTTCCTCGTGGGAACGATCCCAACCTCACTAGTTGGGTTATTTACTTGACACGACCGCTTTACTTCTTATTTGAGAAGTAAGTTTGAGCGTATCAATTACCAACAACAGGAAAGCGCATCATTAGTATTGACAAAGCCCAAATTCTATCCATTAGGATAAAAAAATATATTAAACCACATAATAAATAAAAACCAGTTTCTTAATCTGAAATGGAAGGGGTGCAACATAAATAATTACATAAGAGAACGCCCAGATGGTGGTGGTGGTGGTGGTGGTGGTGGGGGTTCGTTACAGCTAAATTAACAAAGCTATTACTAATCTACATTAGCACGCAAAAACTTTCACCAAACATACAGGGGTAAAACATCATCTCTAACAAGAAAGCATGGAGGTCAGCTTGAAACCAAAGTAAAAGAGCGCTTGAAGCACAAATTCAACTTGAACAGTTCAAAGGAGGGAAAGAAAGAAAAAAGAGTTACCTTTTAATAGCGAATGCTCTTGTGTGGGCTGCAGAAAGTGGAGGAAGGGTGGAGCAAGAAGGAATCAAACCAATAGGAGAAGACGGCGATGATGGAGGTTCTAACGACCGCCGGATGGGAGCATATGGACAACGTGAGACTGAGGAAAAAGTTTATAGAGTTACTTTTTAGGCTGGATCATATATTTTCTTGCCTCCTATTTCTTATTAGGGCCATTTGGCCAGACCTATTTAGCTTGTCAATTAATTATGGCCACGAGTCCCCCAAAAATTTGAATAAAAGAATTACAAGGATATAATCATAAGTACCTATAATTGCTACGAAATTGTTGTTCCTAAAATATTTAAAACTAAGTTATTTAATCTTTCTTGGACGGATTTGAATTGCAGATTCATTTTCTTTATTGTTGAAGCTGTTAAAATGGAACATTTAGTGTCTGTTAAAGATTACAATATTTTAATTGTAGGTTTTATAATAATCAAAACAAAAGTTACAATACATTATAAATCAAATTGTATATATTTACCACCATTTATGAATAATATAGATCTGGAAATCAATGCTAGATCATATTCAAATTTCACCCTTCCAAGCAAGAAATGAATATATAGGGATAAATTTAGTGTTTGCAACCTCACAAATAAAACTATAAACAAGTAGATAATCACAACTCAGAGAATAATAAGCAATATAACCTAGTATTTAATCACATAAAAGTCGTTAGAGTCTATAACCCCAACTAATAGGGTTAGCTACTCATACTAGAAGAAGCAAATACAATATGAAATATAATAATAAACATAGTTCAAGATTAAACAAATAAGAAGATGCAAACTCTATGGTGAAAATCTCTTAATCCTTGAAAAGTTAACTAAAGATACCCTCCTAGACTACTCAAATCAACAACTTCCCAAGAAAAATGACCTAAATCATATTTATGTAACTATCAAAATCTGGACCAATATGACCTTCCGCTGCCAATTTCATGGAGCAAAATCGTGAAGACATTCCGAATTCTTTCTCCCCATTTTTATTTCGTGGAGTGAGATAGACTTGTTTCTTTTTAAGACTTATCCATATTCAAGCTCCTCTACCCTCATAAACGGCACCACGAAACTAAGCTTGGGCTCAGTTTTTGTGACTTCTCAATCTTTACTTTTATTGTTCTTTTGCTCCAACTTCCATATTTTTTTCATCATTCTAGATCAAATACTAGATTGCTGACTTCTTTAGCTCCAAGTCCTAAAATTCCCCAATTTAACTTAGTTTAGGATAAAAATTATTCTAAAAGACACTTAAAATTCAAGAAAAAAGGCAATTCATGTGTTGGTCAGTTTGTCAACTTACGTCTTATACAAGGCTTATGACATTGAGGAAAGAAAAAGAAAAGGCTCTCACATTAAGTTTTCCAGAAGCTACTCTTTAGAATATAAGGGATGAAGAAGCAACTATTTGCCAACTCCAAGAAATTTTGTGTTGCATTCCTACTCAGAAACAAAAGCACGTTCCAAGAAAACCTTTTTTTTAACAGCAGACAAAGAACAGGATATTGTAGTGCTCTTCTTGTTCTTTGTGTGCTGTGAAATAAGACAATGGTTTCCCTGGATCGTGCTTTTGTTTTGACGAGGAATGCAACAAAAGACTTCTTGAAGTTGGGAAAGAGCTACTTCAACAACCCCCATCTTCTAAAGAGGAGCTTCTAGAGAAACTTGATGTGAGAGACGTTTCTTTTCTATCCTCAATGTCATAAGCCTCGTATAAGTGGTAAATTGACAAATTAACAACATATTAATTACCTTTTCTCTTGAGTTTCAAGTGTCATTAGCATAATTTAATAACCTAAACTAACCTAAATTGGTGAATTTCAGGACTTAGAGCTAAAGAAGTCAAGAAATGAAGAATGATAAAAATGAAAATATGTGTTATAATATGGATGAAAAGCTTGCTTTTTAAGATTACTTTCTTTTTTTGGAGGGCTCAGAAAGGGGGGATTCCCAAAAATGAAAATTTAAGGAGAATAAGAAATGACATTGCCTTCAATGTTGGTGTTATGAGATAAAACAAATGGAAACAATGACAAATCTTTTTCTAACATCTAACATTGGCCAAAAGCTTTGGAAGTATTTTGCTTCATGAGTAGGTTTGGACACAAAAGGTTAACATTTGATGCAGATAATAAAGAGCTAGTGGCATGTGGAAGCTCCTACAAAACTCAAACATATTTTCAGAGTTATGTCAGCTCTCATCAAGCATGGAGGTTAGTTCATCTTTGAAGAGGTGGTACAACAAGTGGAAAGGAGCATTTTATTGCTGGTGATAGTTAACAATTCAAAGTTCAAAATAAGTGGGAAATCTTAACATGAAATGGTGAAAATAATAGAATAAGAATTTACTACCATATTGTACAATGGAAGCTACCAAAGGAAGATCAATTTAAGTATAATACAGATAGTGAGAGTAAAGGAAATCCAGGGGAAATTGTGTATGGTTTCTTCATAAGAAAGAAAACTAGAGACCTCATCTATGCACAAGCAAAGGTAATAAGTATTGCTATGAATAAGGAAGCGGAGGCAAGAGAAATAAAAGAGGCCTTAAGGTTCAGTGCAATGAATAGTTTACAGGACATGGTTATTAAAACTGATTCACTCACTCTAAACAACCTTATTCGACAAACACGAAAAGTATCATAAGAAATTGTAGAAATCTTCGATGAAATAATAAGAGAAGTACAACAACAAAATGTCACAGTTCAATATATTTTCAGGGAGGGCAATCAAATGGAGATTTATTTAGTTGATCTAGCTATTAATAGCAGAGACGAAAATTCAGAAAGTTTGCGGAATTACCAACAACACAAAATCATATCATTAATATTGACAAAACATAGATGTCATCCATCAGGATAAAAAAAAATAGATAAAACAACATGAAAAATTAGAATCTTGTTCTTAATCCGGAAGGGAAGGGGTGCAACATAAATAATTACATAAGAGAAAGCCCACATAGGGAGTCATTAGAGCTACATTAACAAAGCTTTTACTAATCTAGATCAGCATGTAAAACCTTTCACCAAATAGGCAGGGGTAAAACATCATGTCTAACCAGAAAGCACGGAGGTCGGCTTGAAACCAAAGTAAAAGTGTGCTTGCACACTCCGGATAGCTACTTCCAAGATTTCCGCATACTAGGGGATCAGATCTAAATAGGGGGAAACTGCAACCCTAAAGAATGAGAGGAGGAACCTGTGTTCATATTGCACACTCCGGATAGCTACTTCCAAGATTTCCGCATACTAGTGGACTTAACAGTACTTCACAAACAAAGACAACCACTGATTCAATATCAAGAAATCGAAAATGAGGTAAAAGAGATGAAGGAAGAAGACTTACCTTTTAGTAGTGAATGCTCTTGTTGAGTTGCATAAAGTGGAGAAAGAGTGGAGCAAAAAGGAACCAAACCCATAGGAGAAGACGGCGAAGCTGGAAGTTCTGACGGCCGCCTGGGAGCATATGGACGACAAAGATAAGGGAAAATGAAAATGAGGCGGAAGTTTATAGGGTTTCTTTTTGGGCTGAATTAGATATTTTTTGCCTTTTGTTTCTTATTGGGCCCATTTGGTCTGTTCTATTTTGTTTGTCAATTAATAAAATGGCCATGTGCCTAACAAAACTATGATTAAAAAAAAATTGCAAGGTATGATCAGAAGTATTGATAATTGTTGTGATATTATTGTTCCTACGATATTTAAGTGTAAACTATTTGATCTTTCTTGTACGGATTTGAATTGTAGATTCATCTTTTTATTGTCGAAGTTGTTAAAACGGAACATTTAGCATCCTTTATAGATTATGGCATTTTAATTGAGGTTTCATATATAATCAAAACAAACGTTACAATCCATTATAAATAATTTTATATATTTACCATCATTTATGGATAATATTGATCTGAAAATCAATGCCAAACAATAACTTACACAAGTTTTAATTAATTTGGTTATACAAAATAATTGGTAAATTCTTGATTAAACTATGGTGTATATTTTGGTTTAAATTATGTATTTTGGATCATAGTGCACTTTACACCAAATTTTAATTAAAATGTATACCTTCATCTATTTAAATTGATAATATAACATATTTGGTTTTTTTTTGTAAGGTTATGGTGTATATCTTAATGTAGACCTTATTCTATTTATCATATTGAACTTGACACCATAGTTTAACCATAATATGCACCATTTTGTATATAAGTTTTCTTTTGGTGATTAAAAAGACTTAATTATCTATTTCGGATATGACAGTTAAAACTTTTGTTTGGTATGTTTTTTAATTTGTATGTATTTTGGTATAATTTTTTGATATGTTGGTGTTGCTTTGTAAAACAACACCATAAATACAATACTTTGTAGTTTAATTTTTTTACGAATGAAATTTTTATTAACATTAATGATCTTTTCATATATATTGGTCTGGTTTTTCATTATTTTGATGATAATAATTGGTAGATAGTTGATGGAATTATGGTGCAAGATAGTTTATTGTTTGGGACATATAACAAAAATGAATGTTTCAACGTGCGATTTTTACTTGGTGTAAAATTTGATTATTTTTTTAGTGTAAGTTATTCATTGTGGTTAAAAACAACGGGAAACTTACATTAATATACTATAATAAAAAAATATTTATTATTTATAGTAATAATATTTCTTTTTCATTTGATCACTTTTAATTTATATATAATACAAGTTTAATTTATATTACAAAGAATAATTTTTTATTTACATATAATACAAATTTTAATGATAGATAATTTATTTATCACACATTTTAATACATTTATAATACTATGCCTCAAATTTTTACCAAACAAACATAATATATTTTAAAAACCAATCATAATTCATACATATTGCATACATAATTCACTTTTAATACATATTTCAGATTTAACATAGTATTGCTATAAATGGTACTCCCTCCGTTTAAAAAAGATTGGCCTAGTTTGACTTGGAACGGAGTTTAAGAAAAAGAAGGAAGACTTTTTAAACTTGTGGTTCAAAATTAAAGTTATGTCAAATGTACCAAAATGCCCTTTAATCTTGTGGTCTTAAACATGTTACGTGGAAAGTTAAAGTTAAAGTGTTGCCAAAAAAAGAAAGGGGACATTTTTTTCTGAAACAAACTAAAAAGAAAATAAGGATGTTCTTTTTTAAACGGAGGAAGTAATAAATAAAAGGCATGCCTAAGTAAAAATTATTGCTAAAATCAGTAATTATTTATTAAAATGTACTAATTCATGTAGTTTTTCCAAAAACAATTGTACACCAAACTTAACCCATATTGTACACCACTTGATATACTTTTAAATATAAAACGATACTCCATCTTTGGTTGGTTCCACCACTAAGGAATACAACAGTGTTATGAGTGTAATAATTTAAAGGCATAATACATAAATATGTCCTTTAACTTGGCCTTATTTCATAATTATACCTTTCAACTTTGGATATGCACAAGTAGACACTTAAATTTGTATAAAATTGATCAAATAGACACAAACGTCCTACCACTATGATCTTTAACGACAATTAATTAGCAATTGTCACTAAATATATACTTTTATTGGCAATTAACACTCTTTGTATATGTCCATAAAGGCTTTAGTAATATTAAATCTAATGACACTTAACTAATGCCGGTAAAGACTTTATCACTCTTTATTCATGTGTCTGTGTATTGCCGCTAAAAGTTGTTTCTTTTGTAGTATACATGGCATACTACATGGAAATTTGTGTCTTACGTGGTGTCATACATGTATTTGTTCAACTTTATATAAATTTAAGTGTCTATTTGTGCACACTCAAACTTGAAGGACATAAATATAAAAGGAAGTTAAGTTAAAGAATGTATTTATGTAGTATGCCTAATTTAAATATGTGTGAAATTTGATTACATTTTTGGGTAAGTTGTTCATTATGATTTAAGAAAGTAGACGTCAATATTAATTTTTTAAAAACTAAAATGTATAAAGTTGAAGAGAAAAGTAAAAGGAATTTTGTCCAAAAGAATTGAAATGGAATTGAAGAGAACGATAGGAAGACAAAAATCTCTTTACAAAAAATAAGAGTGAGAGAAGGACGAAATTGAAGAGAGAGAAATATTTTTCCAAAAGAAATAAGATAAAAAAAAAAAATGAAAGTGAAGAGAGAGAATTTTTTTCGAAAAGAAATAAGAGAAAGAAAAAAGAACGAAATTGAAGAGAGAGAGAGAGAGAGAGAGAGAGATTGAGAGAAATAGCTATGGTTACGTAGTTGGTAGATATGTTTGTATGTTTAATGGTTGCAAATTTGTTTAAAGTCATAATATATATATTGGATCCTAAACTTGGTTTCAAGTTTTAACTATCCAACTTTTAAATAAATAAGCAAATGAGTCCTACATTGCAAAATACACTTAGGACACCACGTAGGACGAAAAATGACATATAAGATAACATTTAAGACATGTGTGTCTATTTGTTCAACTTTTTACAAGTAAAGTGTCTACTTGTGCATACCCAAAGTTGAAGGAAATAAATGTGATTCGAAGCCAAGTTAAAGGACATATTTATATATTATGCCTTATTTAAAATATGACATGATCCTTTAATGTTACTATGAGGTATTTGACCCTTACTACTATTATAATTTGTTTATTTATTTAAAAGTGAGTAATAAGATAGAAAATGTTGAAATTAACAATATTATGTTTTCTATTTTTTTATTCATTAAGAAAATCATAAAATAGTATGGTTCATTTGGTATCAAACAAGAAATATGTGAAACTTAAGAGAATATAGTCTCTAAGGGTATGAATATGTCGATGAATTCCTGATTGAAAAATAATAATAATTGTATATAATGTCTTTAATGAAAACAAAGGCACGAGATAAATTTATTAGAAATATAAATCTACATATTCCACGTATTACAAAAAAGTTCCTAAAATATGTAGCAAACAAATGACTTATTCTTCTATAAAGCACGTAAACATCGAAGTTTAATGTTAATACAATAAGATTGTCTTGAGAATGCAGTTACTTGTGATAGTCCACGGGTCTACGTATAAGTATATTTTATTGTATTCATATAAAATAATAGTCTCTTTTTTATTTCAAATTTAATTTTTGATAAACAGAAAATAAATTAAAAAAATAAGAAAAAAGACGAACCAATAATAACATTATAGACATGTTTGTGATAATTATGTATAATTTGAAGGAAAAAAACTACAATATAAACTCAAGAGAAAATAATAAAGGTTTGGAATTAAATATCTAAGATATAGGAAGATTAAAATGTGTTCTCTAACTAAAATCTTCATCTTCATTAATAATTAACATGAAAATAAAGAATCCCCCAAAAATTAAATAGGAGAAGGAAAGAGACTTATAAGAGAAATGATGAATTATAAAATCTAAAAGCCTATATGTGAAAATAAGAGAACAAAAATATTGCATAAAAAAAATTATAGCTACGAAAAATATCATTGTGATTTTTAAAGATAAAATCTATTTTATTGTTACATGTATCATATTTATTGTTGAAATTTCACCTTTCCAAAAATAAAAAACACGCTAAGAAAAAATAAAGTAAAAGAGGAAAATGAACAAATAAAAATTAATAGAGAAAAGAGAAATAATACCAGTGAATATCCTGATTGAAACTGCATTATATAAATCCTCGGATCAATCTATTTACCTTAAATTCCAAGAACACTGCAAATTGGATCATAAATTAATCTAAAAAGAGGCATGTTCTGTAATAAAAAGGGGAAAAATAGTGTTAGAAGAAAACAATAGAGAAATAATGTTAGAAGTTTGAAACCAACCTGTTTCAAAAAAGAACAAATTAATCTTCAATGTCAAGTAAACCCCAAAATCTCTAGTAATGAAAATTTATTTTTATACTACAAACAAATTAATGGCATTTTAAACATATAAAAAAAATATAAGGATCAACCTATTATAGATCAACTACAAATTTTCACGTCCTTAAGAGAGAACTTATCAAACACAAACAAAAGTAAATTGAAGGGCAGAGGATGAAGGAGTCTCCAATTTCTTAACTTAAATGATGTTCCTATCTTCCATGCCTTTTGAAATGTGTATGAAGATGAAATGTTTCAAGTACTTAAAGATGAAATATAGTTTCTTACTTGGATGCTTAACAATGCTATTACTTCAAAAAGAACCTGAAAAAAGTCATTATTCACTTGAATGCTTAACTATTCTATTATTTCAAAAAGATTTATTACTTTCAATTGACTTTTCACTTACCCTATTCATGATGATTTAAATGTAAGTTTCACACAGTGTCTTTTCAATTATATCTAATTATTGTAATTGATATGTGAATTTATTTTTCAGATATTTTATGCTTTTTTTTCATTTAATAATGTTCAAAGACAAATTGATAATTCAACTTTAAGCTAAAGGGCTTCCCACTTATAATAATATATGATAGTTCCCTCTGATTTCTTTTTCTTTTGTAGATCCACTTTGAACACAAAAGTTTATTTCCGGAGGAAGATCAACCAACTCTTAAGTATGATTACTTAAGATTGAATCAATCTTAGTATTGACAGCCTCTTTCCAAAATGAGTCCATAAAGGGCATAACTTCTACGAATTTATGAGCCTCATTTTCAAGAAAAAATATTACAAAATTAAATTCCAACGAAGTAATTTGTCCATTTACATTTACTACCCTTCTAAATCTCTTTATTAAGTACATTCTCCATTGGTTCATTCCAAGGTCGTTTAGACCCTTCACTTAACTATCCGATGATTCGAACATATGGTTCATAACTTGACATGCTTCACTATTTGTAGCATATCCAATGAATATACAATCCACAGTCTTAGGGCCAATTTTTACCAGTTTGGAAATAGTTCCCTCATTACCATTTCTTATATGGAATAGACTATAATGAAAATTGTTAGATCACTATTTTTCAAGAGTTATTGCTTGTATATACTTTAAGGGGCGATAAACATTCTCTATCAGGATACAACAAAGTCTGAACAAACAAAACTTTTTGTTGCTCCCTTTCTTAATAAACAAATGTTTTTTTAATTGTTATTTTTTACTCCACTCAATAACAAACAAAACTTTTTGTTTCTCTCTTTCTGAATGGGCAATATTTGTTGTTCTCTTTTGCTATAATACTAGTACCCTCCACAGATTTTGTGGTAAATCTGAACTTATAAATAGGATATTCAACATTTCCTTCAAAGTTCAATTTTTTCCTTGTCAACAATTTCATTCGATTAAGGTGAGTATATGCAGTAATTTAATAGATGATTCAATTTTTCAAATATATTTATGCAAAATAATATTCATATTTTCCACATCTACCACTTCTAATCATCATGACAATCATTTTATCCAACTGATTTTCAACTTCAGTTTTATATAGCTTATATGTTTCTATTGTGTCATCCTTATCATTTAGCAAATAGACATAACAGTATATAGTGCATTTGTCAATAAAATCTGTGGAATATATTTTTTTTCACCACGAGATGGTGTTAACTTCATATCACAAATGTCAGTATAAATAAATTCTAAGGGATCAGAATTTCCTTCAACAACACAAATACTTGACATTTTGATTGATTGCACTAGAAATTAGGCAAACCTGCTAAGTTGATCAGTTTTTGCAAGGTTTTGTAATTGATATGTCTCAAGCATTTAAGTCACAAACATTTTGACTCAAGCAAGTAAGAACATACAGAAATACTGAGTTTGAAAAGACCTTCCGTGAGGTAGCTTTTTCTTACAAATATATTGTTCTTTACTTTATAACTTTGTCAAATAAAGACATTATTTTAGAATCAACACCTTGCTAGATGTCCTATGCAGAAGGACCTTTCCATAATATTCAATTTGTTATAGAATTACTCATGATCATAGTCTCTTCGGTCCAATAAGGGCAATATAACTCAAATGTTTGTTTTACAACACATACATAACAGGTCACTTTTCACCAATGTTCATGTCTATACTTTTTCATCAAAGAATACTATTCTTTTGAACGAGTAATATAATTTTGTGGTTTTATACTAGTCACAACCATATACTAGTAAAGAGAGACTCAACGACCACAATATCAAATATATTGCAAGAATTTTGTGGGTCTAACATAATACAAGAATGTCATCAAATTTCATATCTTGTACTTTCAAATTTAAATTAGATAGTAAGTTAATTTTGTCTTTATCACAAGTAAAGAACCCCCACAATATGTTCTAAAAAATATTTTTCAAGTACTTTAAATTATTTTCCACATATTCTTTTTCATGCTTTCAAATTGTATACCATCAAAATACACATTGGCAACACGAAACATTTTTTTGGAGATTTAATCCATAGAAACACCGATTGCATGCAAAAAAAAAACTAATATTTATGTTTCTAGTTTTTTTTCCCTTTCTGTCAGAATAGACAGACGACTTAGTATTTAGAATACTAACAATAAAGATTCAATCTTTATACAACTTGTTTCTAGTTTAACGATGAAGTTTTTATAGTCTTCTAATCGTTAACCAAATGAACCTTGAATTCTGATGAAGTTTTTATATTCTTCGAATCAGTTTCACGACAAACTAGTAAACAAAAAAGGTTTAATCTCCAGAAACCTCAAATACAACATTGTTTCTAGCTAATGATGAAGATTTTATGTTTTTCAAATCATTTACCCTTAATATTCGTGATGAAGATTTTCTAGTCTTCAATTCAGAATATTCATTCAAATAGAATATCTAACAAATTGGTGAAATTTCTATATTCTTCAAATCAATGCACAATCTGATTTGTTCGAAAAAATCTTATATTCTTCAAACCAATGGAGTAAAAAAAATCAGAAGATTTTAGTCTCCAAAAGTCAAACACAATATAGAATACAGATTAATAATAATCATCACATAATTACCATTTATCCTGACATTTATGAGATAAATCTCATAACTTATAAAGGATAGAAAATAAAATAATCAAGGGAAATAAAAACAGGACTTGATATACTCTCATTGAATCATATTCTATTTGTCAGCAATGATTCCATGCCAATCACTTTCCTTGCTATTGTTTTTTTCCTTTTCTCAGTTTCCATCATATTCATATTTTCCTCAAGAAGACATTTAATTTCAACAAGAAACTAAACTCAAGTTCAAATATTGTTAGAAGACAACATTTGTTCATTTACTTCTTGTCATAGTTATGTAAAACCAAGAATATAAAAAAAAAATCAAGTGCATATCTTAACCTTTATGCACAAAGTAACTTTTCTTATTGAAAATAAGACTAAAGGAGTGCAATGCTTGTATGCACTTAGGAAGAAAATAAGATTAATCTTACCCATCCAAGAAGAACTTACTATAAAAAATACACTCAAACATAATAAAGTAGTACTAATTAATCTCAAATCTCTTTTATCATATGATAAATAAATTTTTTTCTTCTTCTTCCATCCAACAAAAAGAACACAGAAAATAGAAGTAATTTCTTTACCACAGAAAATATCATCATTGTTAAATTTCTTAAGCTTGTTATCTCCTGTCTTCAAATTAGCAAACTAGAAAAATAATAAAAGATGAAAGAAAAAACACAAAGAACTATCTGAGTCCACAAAATTACTGTGTGTCCTTAAGAATTTTAATCCCCTCAAGTAACCAAGGTTACAGATTAATTTCTCCTAAGATAAAATGGATTAACCATTAGTGAAGTAGCGGTACCTCAAACTTCAATAATTTTAGCGAACTCAAATGACAACAACGAATCACACACAAACACTGTCGATCAATTTTGCTAAGAAATGTATGCAAAAGAAGAAAAAAAATTCAATGCAGAAAAATGAGAGAAAGTCTCTCTATTTATAGCCAATAAGAGACTATTACTATCTTCTCATCTATAATCAACATTCGACTATTATCAACACCACTATCACAAAATAGGGAGGGTCACTAAAAGAATAAAGTATTAGGATCTAAAATAAGGGAGATATTGTGAAATGATGTTATTTCTTTATATTCTTAGAATTTGAGCATAGGAAGAATTCTATATAAGGTACATGAGTATGGGTCACGAACACGATGGTGAGACACACAAGGAATAGAGTGTCGTAATGGTTTAAATCTGAAGAACATTTTAGATTAGAAATGATTTACTATCTCATCACTATTCCTTTTAAAATGCATCACAATCTAATTCATAAGACTTTATTTAGTATTTTTCACTGTCATCTCTTCCTTAGATCAAGGTTCACCTTCAAAGTCTGTGAGCCTATGCTATTTCCTCTAAACTCAATAGTAATATACATGCATAATTAACATGTTGAGACAAGATATGTTAGAAGTTACTAACTTCATGTAACTTAAACTCTTACTAGCAAACGTAATCAATTCCCTTAGCACTTTATAATCTAATCTTTCTTGCTATTCTACTTGCATCCCACCTCTAAGTTCACATTTTCCAGAGTCAATGGAGGATAAAGCTTTACTAAAAATGCAACACCATTTATCTCTAAATCTTTGATTCAACTCTTAAGAACACCACACAAGACATACTATACTTAGCCTCCTCCACACCTAAATACTCCAACATACTAAATGGTAATATATAACACATTAGGAACCCTAGAATATCATGTAAACACACATTACACTATCTTCCTAACGCTTATAAATATCTTATATCTAATGACCTAGTCAACATTAATCATCTAACCTATTAATCAAATACATATGATATTTGAACCATCACCAATAATGAAAATTTATAAACTTAAATTCTTACATGTGTTATTTCAAGCTTACGACATCAATTTCATAAGATAAGCATCACCAACCCCAAACTATTCTTTATTTATACATTGAAAAAAATCTGAGTTTTCTACGTCATTAAATTAACAAAAGAGGAAATTTTGATGTTGTCACTACATTTTGAGTAACCAAACTATGACTAGTCAGACTCAAGATAAATATGTTTTGACTTAACATTCTTGATGTGAGCTATATTCAAAATGGGGGAACATATGTATTATAAAACTAAGAGGTGTGATCTTAAGATTTCAATGAAGAAGATAAGAATCAAGGAAGATCATTGGATTCAGATCCTAGATGAAAAAACACTAGCCATACTTTTATATCTGTAATATAACACAAAGTTTATGTATTATTTTTAATAAGTAGGATAATTTTAATGCATTTCTATAACACTTTTCAACTTCTTATTAAAATGCTATTGAGATAGAGCATTCAATTCAAAGAGCAAAAATAAATTATTTTCACACATTGTTTGAAATACATAAAATGCAATGTCAAAATAGGGGTAAAAATCTTCACTTTGTAAACAAATACACACCTATCTTGTTCTTCTTACAATTTAATTATCTGGAACTAAAAACTCATTTTAATGGGAGAAAAAGGAAGTGAAGTAATATCCTCATAAAAATATAAAAACAATTTTTTTCAACTACAAAAAATTAAGAAATAAATATTTTCCATTTCATTAGAATTTTTTTATTATTGTCTAAATGAATATAAATATTAGGTTACTATGATTTTATATTTTTTGTCTATATTATCGTCTAAAAAAAGTGCATGAGATTATTCTATTTTGATTGATAAAAATACATTAAGAAAACTATTATTTTTAACATGGTATCAGAGCATAAACGCATTCTTCAATAATTGAGGCTTCTTTATGTGGAATAACAAAAAGTGAATTAGAAAAAGACCAGAATTTAAACCTTAGGAGATTGTGTCCTTTTAACAAATAATTTTCAATGAGATAATTTCATCCTCGTTGACTTAACATCTAGGATATCTATAAATACGAGTTTAAGAAACTTACAATATTTTATGTTACTGAAGCAGATATGAAAATAGTTGGTATACTCAATCCCTAAATATGAAAACAATTCCTGCCGTCTAATTTTTTCCCTTTTTTAAACTCAGAATGAGGTACTTATACTAAAAGAATTAGGCTTAAATATCTATTGGGCTAATGGGAATGGGCTATTGTAGAGCTGTCAAATGGGTTCTACCCGCGAGGCCGGCCCAAGCCAACCTTTGAAATAAGTGTGGTTGGGCCTAATTTTTTTTGGCCCATTTAGAAACGAGGCTTTTTAGCCCGCCTCACTTCGCCCGCTAGCCTCGTAGGCCCAATCCACAATCCTCAGAGACCACCACGTGACTATAAATATTTAAAATGTTTTTATCAACAAATATGTTAAAAACATAAAAAAGCAAGTCTTTTGCTAGCTTGTTTTTTGTTGGAGGAATAGTTGAATGATCAACATTTTTTCTCTAAATCTAACGTTGACAATTATTTATTTTAGTAAGCATTCATCGAAGGGTGAGATTCATAAATGTATTCCTGTAAGTATTCGCTAAAGTCTGTGATTCATAAATGAAAATTAGTATGTATTGATGTCGTGTTCACAGACGTCAACATTCGATACTCTTAGATACTCCTTCTAATATATTAATATTGTTCATTTTTTTATTAAAAGGCTAACTTGTCCCAACTCGTGGCCCGCTTAGGCTGGGTTTGGGCCACTGTTTATTGGCCCTTTAATTAAAGAAAAACTTACATAAATATACTATAGTAAAAAAATATTTACCATTTATAGCAATAATTTCTTTTCCAGTTGACCACTTTTAATTCATTTATAATACAAGTTTAATACATATTACAAAGAACAATTTATTATTCAAATATAATACAAGTTTTAATGATGGATAATGCATTTATCACGCATTTTAATACACTTATAATACAATGTGACAAATTTTTACCAAACAAACATAATATATTTCAAAAACAATTATAATTCAAATATATTGCATACATAATTCACTTTTAATACATATTACAGATTTATCACAATATTGCTATAAATGGTAATAAACAAAAAGTATCGCTAAAATCAGTAATTATTTTTTAAAATGTATTAATTTATGTAATTTTTTCTTAATTAAAAGGGTTAGTCCATCCCAACCCATTTAACTCTCTAGACCGTTAAGGTTAGATTAAGTTGGGTTATGTCAACCCAATTTGACAGTTGTAGGCTAATGGTGGGCCTGACCCAATAATTTTTAGAAAAGCTACATAATTAGAAAAACATAAATTTTATATTTACTCTTTAAATCCTACTTTAAAATAATTATCTTTCAAAGCTATTGTATTATTTTAGTAAAAAAAAAAAGTTACATGATTATACTTATTCTTCTATTTTACGCATAATGAGATATTTTATTTGACTGAATTCACTTGCACTATCGGTATTTCTCTCTCATATTATAACTCTATCACTTTATCGAGTTACTTTTACTTTTTCCAAGTTCAAATTAGAGATTTTAGTAAGCGTGTTTTGTTATTATTCATACCAAATAAAGGTTTTAGTTAAAGCTAAGTGTACCTTTATTTTTCTTCTTCCAATACTAAGACTGTTACTGAAGGATAGCCATTCAAACATAAAGTATCAAATAGGTATGTGATTTCTTCAAAATTTCCATTATATTATGATACATTGTGTATCTAAAATGAATCATGTATCGAAAAGATATCATTGTGCAATGTGTCGAAAGGGTATCATGATACATCATATATCAAAGAGGTATCGTTATGTCATGAGCTACAAAGGTATCATGGTGCATCTTCAATTGTAATGTATCATGTCATAATGTATTGAAAACTTATCATGATACATCATATACGAGAAATATATTAATATACTATAAGTTTGATAATATATGTAATTGTGATTATATGTGATTTTCTCTCAGTTTTGTCAACTTCTAACTCCTTATCTTATGTTTAAGTGTTACATACAACTCCTCTTATAAACTCAACGTTATCGTGAAGGTTTACCCTATTACATGAAATTGCATAGACTCAATACTAAAATTTTCCCCACCTTTTAAAATTAGTCTAAACTTAGTTGAACTCTGACCCACATCGACAAGACTGTAAAAAGAATGGATATATATCATTTTTAACTAACTTTTATAATTGGATCACCGTCTTAATTATGAAAATAACCAAGCAGACCAATCATGATTGTAATGAAAAATGGCAAGATGCTCCTTAAGGACAATCATGATTGGACATAATTCTTCTTCCAAATGGAAACATTATTGTTGAAGGACATTCATCGAAACATAAAGTATCAATTAGGTATGTGATTTCTTTAACGTATTTATTGTATCATAATATATCATGTATCATTTTTTAGAGTCATTACCCATTTATGCGGAGGATTGTTAGGTTTTAAAAGATATGAATGAAAAAAGATGGTTGTAACTTTATTGAAATTTTTTGAAGGATTGTGACTTTCTAAAGATTTGCGATTTTTTCAAAAGGTCATGACTTTTACAAAAGATTGTGACTTTTTAGAAAGAGTTATGACTTTTTGAAGGATTATAACTTTTCCAAATGATTGCGATCATAATACCCTTTGTTGTTTATAAATAAAGAGTCTTTCTCTCATTATTCAATAACGAATTTGATGAACTTCTTATTCTGCACAAATAAATTTTAAAGTATTTTACTGTCTGGTTGGTTTGCTGACACCATAATTTAGGTAGCAACACACTGGTGAGTGGTGAGTAAAATTATTCTATCTTGAGAGGATACGTTCCATTAACCTAGGATATATGAGGAAAATAATTTTTTGAAGGACACACTGTACATTCAGTAAGCTCGATTTTCTTCTTTTCGGTGTTGTTTTGGATTATATTTTCTTTATTGAATTATACTTTCTGATTTTTAAATTATACTTACAACTTTATTGTCTCTTATGAAGTTATACAAAGTTATTGTTCTCAAGTATCTTAGGAATGTAGATTAAGGGAAAATGATCAATATACCGCTCAAACTTCTGTAAGTGGTATCGAAATACCCTCTAATACACTTTTAGGACATATATGCCCTTATCTTCTAACTGTTGGAGTGTATATGTCCTTCCGATTAAAAACTAACCCAAATAATTTTAGATTACCACCAAATTATAACCTCAAACCTTCAATAGACTATCTTCTAGAATCTTTTCCTTCCAAAAAGAGAAGGTTAGAGGTTGTTTTTTTTAGTTAAATATCATATTTTTATCCTAATTTTAGATGATTATCATTAACAAAGTAAGTGTAGTCACTTAAAATTTATTAAATATAAATTTATAAAGTTGTTCGGATTATATTAAATTAATGAATATATTAGTCCAAATATATATTATGAATTAATATAATTGATTTAATTATTTAAATTCAAATAAATATGAATTTAATTAACTCCCGCTACGTGAAGCCCATATGACATGTCAATTAAATCTGATTGGCCGAAGGGAGTTCTATTTCAATCGTAACTCCTCTATTCTAAAACTGTAAATAGGGCTCTCATAATTCAGAAAAAGAGAACCAAGAATTTTAACAAGAAGTTAGAGAAAGCTCCTGGATCAAAAGCTGCAGATTTCTCTACAAGTTCAAGAGTTCAAGAATTCAAGCATTCAAGAACGATAAAGATCAACAACACCGGATTTAAGATCAAGCTCGAAGCTTTTGGATTCAACTAGAATTCAAGATCAAGATAAAGTTCAAGTTCAAATTCAAGATCAAGATAAAGTTCAAGTCAAGATAAAGATCACCGGATTCAAGATCAAGACCTCCGGATCAAGATCAAGCTCGAAGCCCTTGGATCCAACTAGAAGTCAAGATCAAGATCAAGTCCAAGATAAAGATCAAGTCCAAGTCCAAGTCCAAGTCCAAGTATCAAGATCAAGATCAAGTCCAAGATCAAGATCAACTCCAAGTCCGAGTCCAAGTCCGAATCCTAGATCAAGATCAAGATAGAGATTGAGATCAAGTCCAACTCCAAGTCCAAGGTCAAGATCAAGATAGAGATCAAGATCAAGATAAATCCCAAGTTCAATATCAAGATTTAAAGCCCTTGAATTATATTTGAAAAGATGAATTCAGAAGAATCATAGAGATATTAACACTCACACTTAAAATAATAAATCGATTGTTGCTATAATTTTTCGTTCTTGATTATTATTTTCTCGATGCGAATTTTATTGTCTACAAATTCTAAATTTGTATACAACAAATTTTATACTGACAGAAAATAAATTACTTTCACAATAAAATAAGTAGAGATCAAGATAAATTGCGGGTACAATTTTGTTGAGTCCGAAACTTAAAGGGTACAAAATATTAATAAAAATTCCAAAACGGTATGTAAAATTTTATATAATCAAAACGGTAAAATCGCTGCAGATGTAGCGACTTACATCACCTGAAAAAGCAGGCAGGGATTTTGCAAAAGTTATTTTTTTTAATAAAAAAAATTAGGCAGGGATTTCAAATTTTCGTTTCTTAAAAATCGCTGCCAAGGCAACGATTTTTATTTTATTTTTTAAAATAAGGTACATCGCTGCCTTGGCAGCGATTTATAAAAAAATTTTTGTTTTTTTTAAATCGCTGCCACACCAGCTATTTAACATTTTGTAAAATAAAATAAAATTAATCGCTGCCTTGGCAGCGACTTTATAAAAAAAATTTTAAAAAAATGTTAACGACAGCGATTTTATATATAAAAAAAATTCATAATATTTTTTAAAATTTAAATATATAACTTATAAGAAAATATACATTATTTTAAAAAAATTAAAAATAAGTAAAGTAATAAATATATTTTATTTCTAAAAAAAGATATTATATTGAATTTAAATTTAAATAATATTTGAATTCAAATAA
>NC_028639.1:52875608-52905258 GCF_001406875.1 Solanum pennellii
ATCACATGTGAATAGTAAAGATTTTGTTTTTGTTGTAAATAGTTGAATAGAGAGTTCACATGTAAATAGTATTAATATGTTTACAATGCTATAAATTGATGAATTATCCTTCATATTCATATTGCATTCTACTTTCAATCTTACAACAATCTTAAAATTCTTGTTATTTTTCAAATTTTCTAAAGTTTTTAAAAGCCTTTTCTTTATAAGGTGAGTTTAAATTTATTTTATTTTAATTAATTTTATACTTTTATATGATATTGTTGATATATTCAATCGTTTGATACTTATATTAATGTTAATATTTCTTTTTATTCTTTGTGTATAGATATGCATCCGTCAAATGTATACGTACATCCTGGTCCAGTAGGGCATGATGTATTAAAAATTCAAGTTCATCATCGTTCCGAAGGAATTTGGAATGGTAGCATAAAAGAAGAGAGGTCTTGCTTATATACGCGTCGTGGTGATATTGAATTTTGGCAACATATAAAATATCATCCATTACATTCTCGCATCCTTCAATATTTTGAAAATTGTAGATTTAAAGAAATTCTTGATGTAGGATGTGTGTCGTATGACTCCGGATTAATTTCTGCTTTAATTGAAAGGTGGCGTCCAAAAACTCATACTTTTCACATGCGAACTGGCGAGGCTACCATAACTTTACAAGATATTGAAATTTTATTCGGAATGGTAGTAGATGGTAGTCCTATAATTTTATATGGAGCTGATTCTTTAGGGATTATAGGTAGACAAGAAATGAAATTTGAATTAACAGGATGGTTACCCGATACTTGTTGTTTTTCTGGTGTTAGTAGATTGTTAACATATAAATTGATTGATTATATCGAAGGTTTGGATGGTACTAATGATAACTCAACTGAGCATGAAGTTCAACAAAGATTTAGATTATATTTATTATGGTTATGTGGTGGATCAATATTTCCGGTGATAAATCTAATAATAAGATTAATTTGGACATTTTGATTGACATGAGAAATTTAGATTTAATGTCAACTCAAGCATGGGGATCAGCAGCATTATCATATTTGTATAATTGTTTATGCCGTGCTTCAATGAAAAAATCAAATGAAGTTTGTGGATTTCTCCCTTTAGTGCAGGTATACATATTTTTTAATTAAATATTTTTTATATACTAGTAATATGCACTTTTAAATTTAAGTGCATTATAAGTAATGATGAATTTATTTATTATAGATTTTGGCATGTGAAAGAATTATTCCCCTGCAACTATTGCCAAAGCCTCTAAGAACCAATCAACTTGAGGCTTCAACTGCGCTTGCACGTAAATGGACGCGACGTAGAAATCATCAAAATGAGGCACGAACTGTAATCAGTGTTATTAGGGATGTACTAGATAATCTAATTGATGAACATGTATTTAATATTATTAGTATCTTAAACTATTCATATTTTATTTTATTTTAAATCAAAATATATTTGGTAGATCTTTAAATGAGGCACTTATGTTTCACTACCCAAGAAACTTATGTGAATAAAATGACATATACACAAATTCTTGTTAGGTCCTTAAAAGTAAAATATGTTATGACACAATGGTACAAAAAAATTATTTTGTAAGATTGTTCATTTTCACGTACATATTTTTTTCTGCCAATGTTGTTTTTATAATTATCTTACTTAATTATTTTTTGTAGTTTATTTGGCAGCCTTATTCGGAAGATGTTATTAATGGCTTGCCTGAGTGGTGTCGGTCAGGACAACATGTCTGGATGGCACAGGTGCCACTGATTTATGGAATTTATCGTGAGTGGCACATGGTTGATGGTGTTGTGAGACAGTGCGGTTATTTACAACATATTCCTGGACCTTGTACCCAATTTTCCGAATATCATTTTAAGCGTGATAAACGATCCAAAATAAAACAAGAAGATACAGATGCATTTAACTACACACCATATTTATGGGAACAACGTCAAAATCGTATATTTCGACCTCTATTTGTAAGTGATCAAACAGATTACTTTCGTTGGTACATGAGGCATACCCGCATGGTCATTGGAAATCCACAACATGTTGTACAAAAAGGGTATCAACACATGGCAGGAAGACATGAGGCATTAGTATGTATATTATGTAAATTTTAAATCATTATGTCAATCTTTAATAATTTTTTTGTTATTAATATTTGTTTATTCATTATAGGCTAGGGGTCACGAAATGCAGTATCGTCGAGCTCGGATGATTGAAAATGATGAAAATCAATCTAATGAAATGAGACAATATGCAGAGGAAGTCGGTCGTATTTCAATGGAGTCAATGAATGCGGCCTTTCAGGGAACGCGATTGAGCTTTGATCCTGATTACAATCCTCCCACTCAATACAATGAACCACCACCAGTACAAGTATCTCGCCGATCACGACAAACAACATCGAGAGAGGGTGCTCGTCGAGGTAGAAGGACCGCTGGTGAAATAGTTGATTTTTCTGCAGGGCCCTCTAACCCTAATGTGGCGACTCTCGAGCCTTATTATCCCACATTTGATTTTTCTACAGGGCCCTCTAACACTAATGTTAATTTTTCTAGTTAGCAAACAGTTGGTTTTGTAACTACACAAGTTCCAATATCTGATTTTGTGCAATTTAGTGGATCTCAATATGGTATTCAACATGGTACGCGTGAATTTCCTATACATAATTCTCCATTTGGTGGAAGATTGAATTTTTCGAATGTAAGTATAATAATTTTCATACAATTTTTTTAACTTTTTATAATTTTTTTTTAATTTTATTGCATGTTTATTTGATTATATTATATTATATTGTATTATAGGTAACTGTGTTCGATGATTCAAGATTTAATGCTGGTGCTTCACAAAATTTAGTTCTTAATAGACAAAATCCACCTCGGAGAACATCTAGGCTACACAAATCAACTAGATGTGGAACAGACAGTCACTATCAAAATGAGGAAGATTTTGAAAATGAAGATGTAGAAGACTCAGATTCAGAAGAATAATTTTTTTATGCACCTTTATTATAAAAGGCTGAAGATTCGAATTTTGAAATATGTAAATTTTGTTGTTTCGTGCAAGTTTGAAAAAAGTAATGCGATTCTTCCTTCTTTTTTTTATGTTTGAACAAGTTTACAGGATTTAATTTTCTTTATGTCATAGGTCAAATCAATACTTTTTAAGTTAGGTCAAATCAATACTTTTTATATTAGGTCAAATCATTATTTTTTAATAGAGTTCAAATCAATAATATAATAATAATGTAAAGATATTATACGTACAATATTTAAAATGCACAAGACAAATTAAATTCATGTCAACAAATAAATATAAAAGATATCTCATAATATTAATAACAAGATAATAAAAATACATTAACCTTAAAAACATAGACAAAATATTTAAAATCGAGTAGGACATCGTGCCTTTGTGTGACCTGTCTCCTTACAAACACTACATTTTCTAGTCATGCGAGCCGGAGCTATATCCATATCATTCTTAAGTCGGCTTCTTACTAGCGTACCACTTGTCCGCAAATATTCAGTATTTGCAATTAAATTAAATGGAGCTGGTGGTCAATACATTTCATCACCCACTGGATTAAATGTTTCACTGTATGTTCGTTTGTAATATTTTGCACTGTAGAATTAACTTACATAAGATTTTGGTTCGATTCCGCGAAGTCCACAAAATTTGATGGCATGCGAACAAGGCATATGATAGTTTCTCCATTTTCCACAAGAACATTTCTTACCTTTTGCAGTAACCTTGTGGACATTTCCACCTTTACCATCATGAGCAAAAGTAAGAATTTCAAAAACTCCATCACCTGTGTTGTAAGTCATCATATCTGTGTTCCCTTGAGCTCTTTGATAATAATCATTAAATTTTTTACCTATCGCAAGAGGCCATGGCATATTACTTTGAAGTAATGCAATTGCAAGATTGTTTCTTTCGACAAAATGATCAACGGGATCTTTGAACGTCATTCGAACCATGGCAGTCACAGGAATCCTCTGAGCTTTTTTCAATAAACCATTATATGACTTAGACACATTTGTCGTCATGGCACCCCATCTACGACCACCATCCTTATACATTGTCCATTTTTCCAAAGGAAATTCATTTAACCATTCATATGCTGCAGGAGACAATGTTTTGATTTGTTGCATCTGTTGCACAAACTTTTTCTCCTGATGCTCAGCAGCAGCCAACCACATTAGATTTTCGAGTTTACTATTTACAAATTTTTTATTTAAATTTGCTTTTAAATGTCGAACACAAAATCTATTATATGTGTTGGGTGGACTCAACCAATCATAAGATTGAACGCACTGCAAGATTCCTTGATGACGGTCAGAAATAAGACCAATTTCTTGTCGTTCACAAACTACATGTGTCCATAATAACTTGAGAAACCATGACCAAGACTCAAAACTCTCACGTGCAACTAAAGCATATGCAAGTGGAAAAATATTTCCATTCGCATCAATTCCAACCGCAATTAACAATTTGATATCATACGAACCATAAAGATGTGTGCCGTCGATAGAAATTACCGGCCGACAACTTTTGAAACCATCAATGTTCTGTTTAAAAGCCCAAAAAAGAAATTTAAAAATTTGCTCACCTTGCATTGTTGTAGAATGATGCTCCCACTCAATAATAGTGCCTGGATTGAATAATTGTAGTGCAGCCATGTATCGAGGTAATGCCTTAAATGAACTTTCAAAATCACCATAAACCATTCGAAATGCTTTTCTTCGACCTTTTTGTGCTTTTCTGTAACTAGGAGTATAGTGATGTTTTCCTTTGATAATTTCACGGATCATCTTAATATTTATGTCCGGATTTTGCATAACATATGGTATTAATGAAGTGGCAATCATGTTATCATTCAAATTGAAATGATCCTCCTTATAGTTATCTGTAAGACAAGTATGCGGTTCAACCATTTTTCCTGTCTTCCACATACCGCTTGAAATCTCTCTAAACCGAATCATCCAATCACACCCTAACTCATGACGCTTGCAAATAACTTTCCAACTTTTACTTTTGGATTGATCACAAAGAAATTCTTTTTTAATAGCAAGACTATATGCTCTTACTGCAGATTTCATTTGCATCTTATTCATAAATAACATACCTAGTTGCATATACAAATTAAATTAATCAACATGAAATAAATAAATAAATAAATAAATAAACAACTATAAAATATTTAGTTGAATTTTCAACAATCGAACCTGACTGGATATGTTTAGGATTGTTTGAATTCCAAAGTGTCGTTCGAATGGAACCGTCATCTCTCGTGTAGATAAAATCTTCTGCATTTTCTTCAGTGTGATCTAAGTATGGAATCGCTGTAGAATGATAATTAATACTTTGATCTTCAACAGATGCATTAGGTGCATTAGGTGCATTATCCACATTATCATCATCGTCGTCATACATATCATCACTGTCTGTTAATTCATGCTCGGAAGGTTCATCATTGTGCAACTCACCAACTCGTTCATCACCCATAACATTATTATTTACAATTTGTGTACAATAATTCAATGCATTTTGAATTTGATCATATCTATAAAAATAATAATATAAATATATTACATATAAGAAAAATAGTTTTTAAGAAATAAGAAAACATTACTTTATTTACCTATTAGTTGATTCCAATGAGAAAAAATTCAATTGACTGAAATTTTGGCTAGACTCTCCCATAATATTTAAATGACTTTATTTACCTAAGATTATTGGAAGATTGAAAGTAGAATGCAATATGAATATGAAGGATAATTCACCAATTTATAGCATTGTAAACATATTAATACTATTTACATGTGAACTCTCTATTCAACTATTTACAACAAAAACAAAATATTTACTATTCACATGTGATCCATCATGTGATTATCTTTAATTTATATGTGTGTGTGTGTGTGTGTGTGTGTGTGTAGACTTGAAACTCAAAGACGAGGCTTGAAGTACTCATTCTTCCACCTATGCAGCTTCAAATTTTCAAATTTGATTTATGAGAGAAGAGATGAAAGGCAGATTTTGTCACACTGGGCGTGCCAATTTGTGTACAACAAATTTTAAACTGACAGAAAATAAATTACATTCACAATAAGTAAGTAGAAATGTAACTTTATTGATCAAGATAGATTGTTGGCACAATCCTATTGATCCCTTGATTCTACTCTCCTAAGATTTATCCATAATTCGAGGCCGTTAGTGACATATTTCTCGAACTAGGATGCTTTAGATTTGAACTCTGTATATGAATAATTCATCAATTGTGGAGTATTCGAGATCTTGATATCTTTATAAAATTTCTGAGATGCTTTTAAGAGAATTTAATACGCTTTATATAGGCATAAACTAAGGTTTATGGTTGAGTAGTCTCCAAGAATCCTAATTTGAGTTGAACACAATTAGTAGAGTTCCAACTAGAATTGAACGAATCTTGTAGAGTCCCACAAAATTTCAATGTCTACAAATGCCCCCTACTTCAAGGCTTGTCAGAGTGTATAATTGATGAAACTCAAAAACAAGGCTGGAAGTACTCATTCTTCTACCTTTGAAGCTTCAGATTTTAAGATTTGATTTAAGAGAGAAGAGATAAAGGACAGATTTAGTCCCACCGGGCGTGCCAATTTTTATAACAAATTTTAAAGTGACAGAGAATAAATTACATTCACAATAAAATAAGTAGAAATGTAACTTAATTGTTCAAGATAGATTGCGGGTGCGAATATGTTGATCCATTGATTCTACTATTCTAAGATTTATCCATGATTCGAGGTTATTAGTGGCATATTTCTCGAACTAGGATGATTTAGATTTGACCTCTCTATATGAATAATTCATCAATTGTGGAGTATTCGAGATCTTGATCTCTTTATGAAATTTCTGAGATGCCTTTTAAGGGAATCTGTACCCTTTATATAGGCATAAACTAGGGTTTAGGGTTGAGTAGACTCCAAGAATCTTAATTTAAATTGAACACAATTGGTAGAGTCCCAACTAATTTTGAATGCATCTTCTAGAGTCCTATAAAATTTCAATGTCTACAAATGCCCCTGCTTCATGGCTTGACAGTGTGTAGACTCGATGAAACTCAAAGACGAGGCTTGAAGTACTCATTCTTCCACCTATGCAGCTTCAGAATTTTAGATTTGATTTAAAAGAAAAGAGATGAAGGGGAGATTTGGTCCCACTAGTCATGCGAATATATTTACAACAAATTTTAATGTGACATAAAATAAATTACATTCATAATAAAATAAGAAGAAACGTAACTTTATTGATCAAGATACATTGCGGGTACAATTCTGTTGATCCCTTGATTCTACTCTCCTAATATTTATCCATGATTCGAAGCTGTTAGTGGCATATTTCTCGAAATAGGATGATTAGATTTGACATCTCTATATGAATAATCCATCAATTGCGGAGTATTCGAGATCTTGATCTCTTTATGAAATTTCTAAGATGTTTTTAAGAGAATTTAATACTCTTTATATAGGCATAAACTAGGGTTTATGGTTGAGTAGCCTCCAAGAATCCTAATTTGAGTTGAACACAATTGGTAGAGTTCCAACTAGAATTGAACGTATCTTGTAGAGTCCCACAAAATTTCAATATTACAAATGCCCCTTGTTTCAAAGTTTATCGAGGTGTAGAACTGATGAAACTCAAAGACAAGGCTTAAAGTACTAATTCTTCCACCTTCGAAGCTTAGATTTGATTTAAGAGAGAAGAGATAAAGGGCAGATTTGGTCCCACTGGGCGTGCCAATTTGTTAACAACAAATTTTGAAGTGATAAAATATATTTATTTTCACAATAAAATAAGTAGAAACATAACTTGATTGATCAAGATAGATTGTGGGTATAATTATGTTGATCCATTGATTCTACTATTCTAAGACTTATCCTTGATTCGAGGCCATTAGTGACATATTTCTCAAACTAGGATGATTTAGATTTGAGCATTCTATATTTATAATCCATCAATTGTGGAGCATTCGACATCTTGATCTCTTTATAGAATTTCTGAGATGCTTTTAAGATAATTTAATACCCCTTATATAGGCATAAACTAGGGTTTATGGTTGAGTAGCCTCCAAGAATCCTAATTTGAGTTGAACACAATTGATTGAGTTCCAACTAGAATTGAATACATCTTGTACAGTCCCACAAAATTTCAATGTGTACACTAAGATCCACTAAATTATTTTCAGACATAACAAAGGACACAAATAGAGACTCTTTGAATGTATAGGTGGAACTAAAAGGGATTTCTCAATCCGTGGACCTGCGATTGATTATTTTTTTCAGTTACAAAGTGTCTTCTTGGCTGCCATTATTTAATAAATTATTCAGGTCAATTTTTTAATTGTGGGTTAAAATTATATAAAATTTGGATAGGTCGTTAAAATCGCAACATGTAGTTCTTCTTTAGGCCAGAGGGTATATACACTCTAATTATTAGACGATAAGGGAATTAGTGTCCTAAAAATATAATTGAGGATATTTAGAGATCATTAACAATAGTTCAAAAATATATGTATCATTTTTCTCTAAATAAAATAATAATAATTATCTAAAAAAACAATACATATAAATTCAATATGATCCACTCTACTTTTTCAGAATTTAGAAATCACTCCATTGAAATTAATATTACAAAATTGACTAGGCCATTAGGCTGTTGTTCCCTAAAGTTTCTCAACTAAAATATTTCAACAACAAAAAAAAAAAAACAGAAAGAAAGAAAAAACTCCTTTTTACATGTGCTTAATTAAGCCTTCCAACTTTACTTTTCTTCATTTCCCAATTTTCCTAACCCAAACACAAAATAAAAATAATAATACTAATAATAAAAAAACAAAATATAGAAAATTGTAATTTAAAAAAAAATAAAAAAATATGAACATCGTTTCTTGATTGCCACGTGTTAAAACCCCATTACGTTTGACATAGAGCACACGGTTACCGACATGTCACTTTATCCGCCCCCATATAACGAACTGTCAATAGCTATAACGGGTTGAGTTGGATTGAGCCGTTGTGTTATTTAAAAGATTTTGGGCTAAAGACAGGTAAATATTATTTTTTACTGTGGTAATTTTTAGATAACACTATTATTTACAGAAAAAAGTGAATAAACTGATTTGTGATCTGAGAATTTTGATTCACCTCTAAAATGACATATTTGCTTTAGTCCTTCACCTTTCCACAATATCTTGTGTGTCACACCTGTTATTTAAAGAATAAAAAAACTATGTTTAAGTACAATTTATTTTTTCTCATAAAGGAGTAAAATAGGATACTAGCATGCAAAAATAAACAACATAAAAGCATTTTAAGTCCAATTATCCTGGAAAAAAAGAAGGTTGAGTAGATAGGCTAAAAATTGCAACTTCTTGACTAGCTAAGTACTACGTGGTACAAAATCTAATAGGTTTATTTATTGCCTATGTGCAATTAATTAAAGCAACAACAAACTAGTAGTTTCAATGTGCAATTAATTAAGCAAAAAATTGAGATTACTATGATTGATTATTTATTTGTGTAGTAGCATAAATGGAATTGGAAAATTTTGGATGGTCTTCAACTATGATGTTCAAATAATGTAAATAGTCATCTACACTATCACTATAAAGGGTTATGCAGAAATAAATAAGATCTTTCTATCTTTATTTAGAAGACTCATACATCAATTTTAAAAATGGAGAATGACAATATGAATCTGACTTAATCGAAACTTTTAATACCACAATCACATATTAACATCGAGTGGGAAACAAAAATGTATTCCTACCACCCATCCCTTTATTAGAAAATGTTCAAGATGTTGTATCAAGATTAACTATATTTAGAGATAATGTAGATTAGTGTTTTGGGCCTACAAGGTAGACTTCTTGAGTGGGATAACCATCTATATTAGTTAAATTTCTATATATGTTTAAGAATAAAGTTCACATAAAATTTAGCATAATATTATTATTATTGGTGCAACCTTAGCTTATATATGGCCGGTGCATCAACCCCACCGCACCATACAAAATGTTGAAAAAGAAAACAAAAAAAGAAAGAAAATATTGAAGTGAATCAATCCCTAACTACAGAGTACAGGGTGTTACGCAAAATGTATCCAGGAGAGCTGCAACCTCACTAAGATGCAAAAATCTACGCACTAACCACGAATTTGAGTGCTAAAAGTTGGAATTTGTGTCAAAAAAAGATTTATCACACAGAAATATATATGTTAATATGTTGAATGTACTAAGTAAATAACTTGTATAATTGTACATACAAACTAGCATATTTAGAATAAATCATATAATCTGAAAACATATCATAAAAGCATAACTAAGGAGTTCCTTAGAATTGACATACGTCATTTGATCTTACGATGCCAACTTATATTCCAGTTGGATGGGATGACATATACCTTGATAGAGTGTGGAACCATATCTTATCATATGTGGATCGACTAATTTGAGCCTCTCAGGGCCAGAAGGTCAACAAATAAAGCAGGGAAACTTAATTCTATGTTGGCACGTAGTTATGAGACTTGAATTTTCTAAACCCTATCCTCTCGGTACTAAATAGTCCATCCAAAATAACATATATTCATAAAATGCTCATAGGTATATAAACCTCTTATCATCTTGAATCATAAATGATGTTAAGATCAAAAGTCATATCTTGAAAATAACTTGTGTTTAGGTTTTAATTCATTTCAGGTTTGATTTCAGACTTAAAAATCACAAGGGTTTTAATGACCATAAAAGCCATACTAAATCAGTTTCAAAAGGTCTCAAAATCAAAGTGAAACAATGAAAGCATAGCTTATTTAGGAAAGAACATAATTTCATTAAAAAAACCCTAACTTTGATTATAGATATAGAGTAATATTGTTGAAGATCAAAATACTTTAGGCATGAGAGTGAAGTGATACACTCACTAAAGCCTGACATACTTGAGAGACTGAGATTTGGAAAAAAAACTTGCTTGAAAGAATTGAAACTCTAGTTTCTATCTTGCTTATTGTATTTCTAAGTTTGAGAGGGTTGAAGTGAAGGAATTGATCTTGAGCGTGAAAATCCTTTTTAAGATGAGCGTAATTTAATGGCTTAGAATTAGAAAAAGTGGGAAAAGATTTAAAAAATCCCAAATAAAAAGTTGTCGAAAACCTTCCACAATGCCTTCTACAGGCTTTGGTGTATTGTAGATTTTATCTGTGGAAGACAAACTGAAATTTTGAGTTTTAGAGCTTCATTCTATGGGCTAAAACTACGGCATGTAGATACTTCTATGATTCGTAACTGGGTCCGTAGGAATTGCACCCAAAGATGACTTCCAAGACTTTTTTTCCATGAGTGAATGGTACGTGTCATACTTTCATCTATGACCTGTAGATGAGGTTGGTAGGTCATTGGCTCTGAAACATGTAGTGGTAGTCTTTGATAAAACGGTCATAACCTACACTCCGAACACTAAATAAGGCAAATTTGGTGGCATTGAAAAAAAAATTCATAATCCTTCAATTTGATATGTTATGATCCACATAATTCATGATATGCAGAGAGATATGATCATTTGAAGCTGACTCTTGCATGAACTAATAAAAAAACATAACAGGTAGGGAGATTTGAACTCGACTAAGTACTAGAGATATCTTATGACCCAAAACCACTTTGAATAAACTTTTCACACATAGAAATGAACCTTAACACATAAGTAAATAGGACATCACTCGGTTCAAGCTTATATAAGAAGATTCAAATTCAAAGAATAGAGTTTCATGATGTTACAATTTTTCCCCATGAGATCATTTGTCCTTGAAAGAGCATCAAAACTAGAATAAACATGTGAATTGAGTAAGTTAAGATTTCTTTGGTCTATTTTTGCTTTATATATTAGCATAAAATAAATTTTACCAACAATAGGGATCTAGCATTAAAAAATAAGGATTTAAAAGCATGAGTTAAGAGCATAAAAATTAGCATAGATTTGAAGAGCATTAACTATGACATGAAATTAACCCTCTTTTGCTTAAAGATTTTAAGATGAAACTCTTATAATATTTCGAGGGACTAATCACAGGTAAAATTTTCAAGTATTATTGTCCGGAGACACACCAAGATTTTTTATCTAACTATTTCATACAATAGATCTTTGATCTCCCTTCACTTTTATAACCTTAGACAAAATAAACATACCCTGATCTTACCAATAACAGGCAATTACTATCTTCTCATCTATAATCATTATTCAACTGTTATCAACACCACTATCGCAAAGTAGGGAGGGTCATAAAGGAATATAGTAATAGGATCTAAAATAAGGGAGATGTTGTGAAATGATAGTTTATACTTATCATGAAACTCATAAGTATAGAATATGAAGAGATTAGTGTAATAGGCAAGAGTGTTTCACGTACTTAAAGCATAAAACATACACAAAGAGGCATGTTATTTGTAGTTTTGATGATATGACAAACTCAGGAACCTTGTAAAGGTACCAGGTTCTCAACATGAGTTTTTATGATGTAACAAACTCAGGGACCTTGTAAAGGTACCAGGGTCTTAACATGAATAGCCTGTTGACTGCCAGCTGGAGAAGGTACAGAAAGTGGGTGCACATTTCCCAACGGCGTCAGAAAAGTCAGACCTCTCCAACCAATTGCAAGAGTTTAAGGAAAGGGACTTGTCCAGACAAGGTCACTTTCCTAAACATCATTCCTTAGTTTTTGCAACTTGACAAAGTAGTTTCAAGAACACTTGCAAAGGCTATAGAAAATTAAAGTGAAGAATTATTCAAACAACAACTGAAAACCCAGGAGCATATCGTGTAGTTGTTTAAGAATATATTCTTGTGGTCTTACATTGTAAACTACTCCTAAATCTATAAAGGAATCAGTGTGGTGGTGTCGAAATTCTAAGTTGTCTAGAAGGAATAGCTTAGTGGGTAGAATAAATTCTACTTAGGCTTATCAAGCAATAGAGTTATTGCTTGAACGTGAGATTAAAAACTTTTTCTCACATTTGTGTAACTGGTTTTAATTTTGCTTGCAAAGATTAGTGAAACAGTTGTGAAAATCCTGTGAGACAGGTCGTGGTTTTACTCCCTTAAGAAAAGAGGTTTCCATGTAAAATTGTTGTGTTGTTAAACTGCATTTACTTTCTGTTCATACTTGTTTGTGTGTCAAGGGACCTGGTCCATTGACTGATAAATGGACACATATATTCTAACAAGTGTTATTAGAGCGGGCACTTTCTATCTGGTTCACACCAAGAAAGTGATATCTGTTCTAGGATGACTGCTCCACTTAATCTAGAAGAAGGACAATATTCAACCAGACCTCCTCGTTTCAATGGCCACTTCTACAGTTGGTGGAAAGTTAGAATGCATGATTTCCTCATGGATGAAGATAGTGAGGTATGGGACATTGTCTTAGATGGACCATTTATTCCAATGATTGAAGAAAAAGATGGAGAAAAAACTAGGCTTGTTCCAAAGCCTAGACAAAAATATGATGAAGCTGATAGGAAGAAGATCAAAAAAGGTTACAAGGCAAAGACTCTTCTTGTCTGTGGGATAGGGCCAGATGAGTTAAATCGTGTCTCAGCCTGTGAGTCCGCAAAAGAAATTTGGGACTGCTTGAAAACAACTCATGAGGGAACTGAACAAGTAAAAGAGTCAAAGATTGATATGCTTACTTCTTTGTATGAAAAATTCAAGATGAAAGAAGGAGAAAACATTCATGAGATGTTCACTAAATTGTCCTCCATTACCAATGAGTTGAGAAGCCTTGGAGAACCTATCAGCATGAGCAAGCAAGTCAAGAAAGTGCTTCGAATCCTTCCAAAGTCTTGGGAAAGCAAGGTTGATGCTATTACTGAAGCAAAAGATCTGAAAGTGCTGACAATGGATGCTCGCATTGGAAATTTGAAGACTCATGAGATGAATCAAAAGCATGATCAGTCAAAGAAGGAAGTCAAAAAGGATAAGTCCTTGATGTTGAAGTACAAATCTGAAGAGGACTCTAGTGATGATGATATGTCTTACCTCATCAATAGATTTCAAAAGATTGTGAGAAAGAACAAATGTTTTAAAAGGGGAGCAAATGGTCCTTGAACTGCCACTCAAAATGATACATGTTACAAATGTGGAAAAGCTGGGCACTTTATAAGAGAGTGTCCTTTACTCAAGACTGAAAATAAAGAATATAAAAAACGAAGAGGTGATAGAGAGAAGAGAAGGGACCTGGTACTAAATAAAAATGATCGTAAAGCTGCTGCTGACTATGTGGTCAAAAAGGCTCTTACTGCATGGGGAGACTCTTCAAGTGACTCAGAAGATCCTGATGAACCAAATGATGTGTCAATGGTGGTGGTTCATGAAGAGGAAACCATATTCAATGAAATGTTTGCTTTCATGGCTCATTCAGAAAATGAAGAAGAGGAGAACAAGGTAACTCTTCTTGATATGAAACATGATCTAAATATTTATTCTCTTAAAAAATTGAGAACATTAGCAAATGTTATGATTGATTCAGTAATTGAGTTAACCTCTGAAAGAGTCATTATGAATGTTGAGCTTTACAGTTTAACTAAAAATAAAGTTAAATTGGAAGAGAAAATGTTGAAAATGGAAGATAAAATGGCTTCTCTAGAATCTGACAAGACTGAACTTAGAAATAGTTGTCTCAAATAAATGAACAAGCTGAAAAGCTAAATGGAAGGTCAAATGGTTTACAAGTTGAAATTGAAGAAAAACTGAAAATTTCTGAAAAAAATCTTGGGTTGGCCTTGGAGAAGAGCAGCAACTTAGAAAAGGATATTGTCAAACTTAAGGAAGAACTTGAAAAATCTCTTAAGTGGACAAAATCTTCTAAGTTGCTGTCAAGTGTAACAAATCAGAGAAATTTCAATAAGAAGGGTCTAGGAAGTTTGAATATTACTCCTCCATTTAATACTCACAACAAGTATGTTATTGTGTCTGACAATCTGCTTTGTCTTCACTGTGGTAAAAATGGGCATTTAAAAGAAGAGTGTATTGGCTGAAGAAAATCTCATGAAAGACTCTTTAATTATACAGAGAAGCAAAGAGTATCAAAAGAGAGACCTGGTCCCCGAAAACAATTTTCAACTAAAAGGTTTTCAAAGAAAAGATTTGATTCTACTCCAAAATCTTTTGTCAAAAAGATTCAAAAACTACCCTATTGGACTAGAAACAATCTGATCACTCCCTTGTCTGCCTTCTAGGAACTCAAATAGAAATTGGTTCGCAAGCCTAACAAGTGATTCTTGTTGCAGGTGAGTGAGAGGAGCAGCAATCAATGTTGGTATATAGACAACGAATTTTCTAAACATATGACTGGTGACATCAAAAATTTCCTCTCACTCAAGACACTTCAAGGAAGAGGTGTCTCTTTTGGTGATGGAAAGAAGGGGTACATTTTGGGAGTTGGTAAAGTGGGAAAATCTCTTGAAGAATCAATTGATAATGTGTATCATGTCGGTGGTTTGAAATACAGTCTTTTGAGTGTATCTCAAATCTGTGACAAGGGAAATGAAGTCAAGTTTACTTCTGAGAAGTGCACTGTGGTTAATCTAACCACAAAGAAAGTGATTCTTACTGCCTTTAGAAGTAAAAACATGTATGTGGCTAACTTGGAAACATCTCATGGAGATGATCTGACATGTCTTAGTGCTCAAAATGAAAATGCTGATCTTTGGCATCGAAGACTAGGGCATGTGAGCTCATCTTTATTGAATAAACTGATTTCTAAGGACCTGGTCCTAGGTTTGCCAAAGTTAAAGTTTAGTGAAAACAAAATATGTGAAGCGTGTGTCAAAGAAAAACAAATCAGATGATCCTTCAAGTCAAAGAAACAAGTAACATCATCAAGAGTACTAGAGCTGTTACACATGGATTTATGTGGACCCTTGAAGGTTCAAAGCAGAAATGGTAAGAAATACATTCTGGTTATAGTTGATGATTACTCAAGATACACATGTACAAGATTCCTAAGATCAAAAGAAGAAACACTTGAAGAATTGGTGGTGTTCTTCAAAATGATTCAAACAAAATTGAATCAAGTGATTGTTGGAATTAGATCTGATCATGGAACTGAGTTTGAAAACTCAAAACTTGATCAATTTTGCATGGAGAATGGTATTAGTCATAATTTTTCTGCTCCAAGAACTCCTCAACAAAATGGTGTGGTGGAAAGAAAAAACAGAACCTTGGTGAACATTGTCAGGACCATGATTATTGAGTCAAATCTTCCTCAAAGTTTTCGGGTTGAGCTGTCAACACAGCATGTCATGTTACTAACAGGTGTCTAATAAGGTCTGTATTGAATAAGACTCCCTATGAGTTGCTCAATAACAGAAAACCTATGTTGAGTTATCTTAGGGATTTTGGTTGCAAATGTTTTGTGTTGAACAATGGAAAAGATGATCTGGGAAAATTTGATCCTAGAAGTGATGAAGGAGTGTTTGTTGGATACTCTTCATCAAGTAAAATATAGAATTTTCAACAAAAAAACTCAATGTATTGAAGAAAGCATTCATGTTGTGTTTGATGAAGATGGAAATTTGAAAAGTGATGCATCAAATGATGAAGATGAGTTGATTAAGCTGTTCAATTCACAGAAAATTGAAGGAAGTGAAGCTGGTGCAAATGATCAGCTGAGGAAGGACAATGATAATGATAATCATAGTCTATCTGAAAAAACTGATGAAGTTGAAAAGTGTGATGAGGGACCTGGTACTACTCTGAATTCCAGCCAGAGTACCTCAAACTCTCCAGAAAATGATGAGCTCATTGAAGAAGAACATGCTGATCAGCTGAACAAGTCTACCTTGAGACCAGGATGGAAACATAGTTCATCACATCCTCTTGATAATCTTATTTCTCCTTTGAATTCTGGAATTCACACTAGATCAAAAACAAGGAATCTAGTTGCATTCTCAGCATTCATATCATCTATTGAGCCTAAGAATGTGAAAGAGGCATTAGGTGATGTAGACTGGATCAACTCAATGCAAGAAGAACTTCACCAGTTTGAAAGAAGCAAGGTATGGTACCTGGTTCCTCGACCTGTTGGCAGAACAGTGATAGGAACCAGATGAGTTTTCAGAAACAAGCTTGATGAAAATGGCGTGATTACTGGAAACAGATCCAGATTAGTTGTTCAAGGATACAATCTGGTTGAAGGAATAGACTATGATGAAACTTTTGCACCTGTTGCAAGGATGGAGGCCATCAGAATTCTAATAGCTTTTGCAGCATTCATGGGTTTCAAGCTTTATCAAATGGATGTCAAAAGTACGTTTCTAAATGGTGACCTGAAAGAGGAGGTGTTTGTTAAAAAACCTCCTGGGTTTGAAGATGTTGAGCTACCAGATCATGTGTTCAGATTGAATAAGGCTTTGTATGGTTTGAAACAAGCTCCTAGAGCATGGTATGAAAGGCTGTCAAAGTTTCTATTGAAAAATGGGTTCAAAAGAGGAAAAATAGACAATACCTTGTTCTTATTAAAAAAAGAACAAGAATTGCTTATTATTCATGTTTATGTGGATGATATAATTTTTGGAGCCACATCAGAACATTTGTGTGAAGAATTCTCATCATTAATGGGAAAGGAATTCGAGATGAGCATGATGGGTGAATTGACGTTCTTCCTTGGTCTACAAATCAAACAATCATCATATGGAATCTCAATCAGTCAGGAGAAGTACATTAAGGAGCTGTTGAAGAAATTCAATATGTTTGATTCAAAACCTATTGATACTCCTATGGGAACAAACTCCAAGCTTATAGCAGATGAATCTGATTCTCTTGTGAATCAAACCATGTATAAGGGAATCATTGGGTCCCTGTTGTATTTGACTGCTAGCGGACCTAATATTGTATACAGTGTTGGAATATGTGCTATATTCCAAGCATGTCCTCATGATTCACATCTGAAGGCTGCGAAACGTATTCTAAGATACTTGAAGAAGACAGGGGACCTGGTCCTCTTCTATCCAGCATGTGACACTTTTGATCTTGTTGGTTTTGCAGATGCTGATTTTGCTGGTTATCAAGTTGACAGGAAGAGTAAATGTACAAAAGTGGCTCATTTCCTTGGATCATCACTCATTTCTTGGGGAACTAAGAAACAGAATTTTGTAGCTCCCTCACCAGCTAAAGTTGAATATCTAGCAGCTGCTGCATGTTGTTCACAATTATTAGATCAAGAAACATTTGAAGGATTTTGGTGTAATCATCAAAGCTATTCCTCTTATATGTGACAATACTAGTGCCGTTAGTATGGGAAAGAATCCAGTTTAACATAAGGAAACCAAGCACATTGATATTAGACATCATTTTTTGAGAGAAAATGTTGAAAAAGGGAATATTGTGCTTACATATTGTCCAATAGAGGAACAAATTGCAGATATCTTCACTAAGGCTCTCAGCAAAGATCAATTTGAAAGTAACAGGTTGAAGTTGGGCATGATGATCTTTAACTGATTTCCAGAGTTTCAACAGTTGAATTCCTTTGATGGCTAAACTTGCAGCGCAGGTATCCTTTGTGTCAATAATTTATTATCTGGATTAGATCATTTTGGTACCTATTGTAGGTATACATTCAGGAAGGATTAGCTAAGCAAAGATATGGCTAGAACAATTGAGGAATGATGATAAAGTTGTGTTATGGGACCTGGTCCCAGTCAAGGTTAGCATTTGTACATTAATTTTAAACTGAAAAAAATATGACCGTTGATAAAGCCACGTGTCAGTCATCGGTCATTCTGACTGTTAGTCCCATCTCTTATTCTTCAAGCGACACGTCAAATCAAGGACGTGGCACCGTTTCAAATCCTTTTTAAACCCTACTTCTTTCCATTTGATTCTTCATCTGTCTCTCAACATTCCTTTACTCTAAAAGAAAAAAAAAAGAAGTGAAAAGACGAAATTTGTTTCTATCCCCTTTTCTTTGTCTTCGAAAAGCTGCTATTTTTCTTCTCTTCTTCTTGTCAAGATGTCTGATCCTTCTTAAACCTCTAAGCAAATGCTCACTGCTCTTAGTGAGATTGAACCTATTGCCTTTTACTCTCCTTCAGCAGTAGAGTCTAGATCTAATGTTCCTTCAAGTTCTCACCAAGATATTCCTGAAAATCCATTTCATTCCATAGATCTGAACAGCTCTGGTGTCCCTACTGGACCTGGTCCTTATCATGAGATGCTGCCAAACACTTTATTTGAAGGAGATTTTCCAAGAAACAAATCTTCTGAGTCAAATATTTTGGCTGCAAGTGAAGAGGTTGTAATTGAAAGTCTCACAATGATGAGAGAAGAAGCCAGGGTAGAACAAAATGAGCCTTTCCAGGGTGAAGAGATCAGAGAGACCCAACCCATTTTCGATAAAACTCCAGATTTTGGGAGGTATCCATCTTCTAACTCCTCTGATTCTGAAAGTGATGATGAATCCATCCAATGGAAGGTTGAAAGGAGGGATGTTGGTGTATCAAGAAAAGGAAAAGAAAAGGTAGTGGAAGAGCTTCCTAGAAGAAGACCTACTACTAGGTCTGATGCTAGGAAGTTGCTGGCTGATGCTTATAAGGCTAGTGCAAGATCTACGGCTGAAATCAGGAGTGCCAGAACATTCAAAGTGTCAAACTTTAAAATGCCTGAATTTGGTGTCATAGAGATGTCTGCTGAAGAGGTGGAAAAGAAACACAAGAAGAAAAAGTCAGGAAAACAAAGTCAAGGGATCCAAAGAGGGTTGAAAAAGCAAAATCCACAATGAAGAGTTCTAAAGGAAAATGGAAAAGATTACAGGGACCTGGTACCCAACGACAAGTTGAAGAGGAGGTCAACAAACAAGAAATTGTTGACAACTTGAGAAAGCAGTCCGTGCTGGATGGGAGAGTCTCTGACATGGGAATAATCAATCTTCCCGAAATGGACTCTCTCCATGACATGGTGGAGATTTAGTCATGGATGCATATATTCAACAGAAAATCTCCTATTCTTCATGAAGAGGAAGTGCGTGAATTCTACTACAACATTCACTTTAAGGAAGATGGGAGTATCCTTACCAGAGTGAATGATATTGCAGTGCATCTGGATTAGTTTCGGTTGGGCAAAATTCTCAGAGTACCTCGAGAGGGTACCAGGTCTGTGATTGGGAAAACATGTTCGGCTGAGTTTGTGGCATTGGTTTCAAAGCTTCCCACAACAAAGTGTGCTGGGATTTTTAAGAAGATGATGAAGAGTGAGTATCAATTGGTGTTTGACTTTGTAAACAAAACTCTACTTCCTCGGACTGAAAAGAGGACTTCAGCTACTTCTGCTGATTTGTTTATGATGGAGTTGTTGTGCATATTTGAATCTCTGAATCTCCCAGGGCTTATTCTTGAGCACATGTACAAGACGGTCATTGAGAGGAAAGAAATACATGGAATGGGATATGGATACTTTCTTACTGAAGTATTCAAACACTTTAAAATTCCTCTGAGCGTTGGCAAGGTTGGGACAATGAAACAAGCTTTTTCAAAGAATACTCTGGTTGAATGTGAGTGTATTGAAGGGAAAGGAAATCCCAAGAGCAAACTGGCTCAACTCATTGAAGACCAGGACCAACTCAAGCATGAAGTTGAGGAATTAACTGTGCAATTGAGCGGAAAAGATGCTGAAATTGTTATACTCAAAGTTGAACTGCTCACTGCACTGACAGAGGGACCTGGTACTTATGTGGTTCAAGCCCTGGAAAGGGTAAATGCAGAGCTGAGGGCCAAGGTTATTTCCTTGCAAGAAAAGGCAATAAAGGATAATGATGCTGCAAATGATCGACTCACCCTCATTATTCAGTCCCTTTCTCATCAACCTCCCCCTTCTTAGTCTTTCCCAATCGTTTCATGAGTCTTCCTTGTGTGTCTTGTCTTTGTGTCGTTGGATTCCCAGTTTGCTAATAATTTATTAAATGTTATCTTGGAATGCTATTTATCTTATTCCCCTGGTGTTCTAGCTATTATCTATTGTGAATGCTTTCCTTTGTGTTTGATTGCTATCAAGCTTTGATCTTATCTGATATTATTTTTGATAATATTGGTTACTGTATCTCTTTTTTATGATGCCAAAAGGGGGAATTAAAACTAATAAGTGGTAGACTTATTTGTGAGGGGGAATACAGTGAGGGGGCATACAGTCAGAGGGAAATTTCTTTTTTTGGGAGAATGGACTAGTAATTCAGGGGGAACTTGTTATGAAGTTGGAGTGGTGCCTGAGTATTGTTTGTCATCATCAAAATGGGGAAAATGTTATTTGTAGTTTTGATGATATGACAAACTCAGGGACCTTGTGAAGGTACGAGGTTCTCAACATGAGTTTTGATGATGTTACAAACTCAGGAACCTTGTAAAGGTACCAGGTTCTTAACATGAATAGCCTGTTGACTGCCAGCTGGAGAAGGTACAGAAAGTGGGTGCACATTTCCCAACGGCGTCAGAAAAGTCAGACCTCTCCAACCAATGGCAAGAGTTTAAGGAAAGGGACATGTCCATACAAAGTCACTTTCCTAAACATCATTCCTTAGTTTTTGCAACTTGACAAAGTACTTTCAAGAACACTTGCAAAGGCTATAGAAAATTAAAGTGAAGAATTATTCAAACAACAACTGAAAACCTAGGAGCATATCGTGTGGTTGTTTAAGAATATATTCTTGTGGTCTTACATTGTAAACTATTCATAAATCTATAAAGGAATCAGTGTGGTGGTGTCGAAATTCTAAGTTGTCTAGAAGGGATAGCTTAGTGGGTAGAATAACTTCTACTTAGGCTTATCAAGCAATAGAGTTATTGCTTGAATGTGAGATTAAAAACTTTTTCTCACATTTGTGTAACTGGTTTTACTTTTGCTTGCAAAGATTAGTGAAACAGTTGTGAAAATCCTGTGAGACAGGTCATGGTTTTACTCCTTTAAACAAGGAGGTTTCCACGTAAAATTGTTGTGTTGTTAAACTGCATTTACTTTCTGTTCATACTTGTTTGTGTGTCAAGGAACCTGGTCCATTGACTGATAAGTGGACGCATATATTCTAACAAGGCATTATAAGCAAAGAATATGTTACAACTATATGAGTGAACGTAGGTAGGGTCTAGAATAAACAAAATCATATATAGGCACAAGTTGTTTAAGAAATATGTTCTGAAAACATACTTAAGGTATTGAGATTTTACTAGTCATCATGTAAATCAGACTGAGCATATTAAGAAATCATAGACGCATGCATTAAGAGTTGTATATCATAGTGATACAAGTCATAAATTCATAGAGATTAATGATGATCGTTGTTCGGAAGTTATTCCTTTATATTCCTCCAAGTTCACATTTTCCAGAATCAATGGAGGATAAACTTTACTAAAAATGCAACACCATTTATCTCTAAATCTTTGAATCAACTCTTAAGAACACCACATAAGATATACTATACTTAGCCTCCTCTACACCTAAATACTCCAGCATATTAAATGGTAATATATAACACTTTAATAACCCTATAATATCATGTAATTAACCACACATTACATTGTGTTCACTTCTATCTTCCTAGCGCTTATAGATATCTTATATCTAATGACCTAATCAATATTAATCATCTAACCTATTAATCAAATACATATGATATTTGAACCATCACCAATAATGAAAATTCATAAACTTAAATTCTTACATGTGTTATTTCAAGCCTACTACATCAATTTCATAAGCTAAGCATCACCAACCCCGAACTATGCTTTATTTATACATTGAAAAAAATCTGAATTTTCTACGTCATTAAATTAACAAAAGATGAAATTTTGATGTTGTCATTACATTTTGAGTAACCAAATTATGACCAGTTAGAGTCGAGATAAATATGCTTTGACTTAACATTCTTGGTGTGAGCTATATTCAAAATGGGCAAAAATATGTATTATAAAGCTAAGAGGTGTGATCTTACGATTTCAATGAAGATAATAAAAATCATGGAAGATCAGTGGATTCAAATCCTTGTAGAGATGAAAAAACACTAGTCATACTTTAATATCTGCATTATAAAACAAAGTTTATGTATTATCTTTAATAAGTAGGATAATGCATTTCTATAACATTTTTCAACTTCTTATTAAAATACTATTGATATAGAGCATTCAATTCAAAGAGGAAAAATAAATTATTTTCACACATTTTCTTAAATATTTAAAATGCAATGTCAAAATAGGGATAAAAACCTTCACTTTGTAACCAAATACACACCTATCTTGTTCTTCTTCTTACAATTTAATTTATTGCAACTAAAAACTCATTTTAATAGGAGAAAAAGGAAGTGAAGTAATCTCCTCATAAAAATGTAAAAACTTATTTTTCCAACTACAACAAGTTAAGAAATAAATATATTCCATTTCATTAGAATTTTTTTTATTGTTTTCTAAATGAATATAAATATTAGGTTACTATGATTTAATATTTTTTGTCACTATTATCATCTAAAAAAAGTGCATGAGATTATTCTATTTTGATTGATAAAACAACATTAAGTAGAAGTTAAATTACTTTATGTTTTCCTGTTAGTTAAAGAGATTTTGAAAGAAAAAAAACAAGAAAAAAGTTTTTATTAAAAAATAAAAAAATTATCAGGTAAAAACGTGTTTAAAAAATATATGTTCGCTAGAAAAGAACATGTTTGACCCACTTAAGTTATACGAGGGGCATTTTGGGATCAAGCTAGTGACGATCCAACCCTCTTGTGATATTGTATTCTTTAGGCGTAGAACCACATGTTATTAGGGTGTAAGACGTGCTTATTTATATATCCGATATTTATATTATGTTTTGTCTATTAAAATCTCTTATCTTAAGTCGATGTGTCACATATGATGGAAGTTGTGTTAATAACTTTTGATAATGGCAAATACTTTTGATGTCATCAATTATGAACCAGGTTCATTTATGATAAAACCAGGTTCATTGTAATGACAAATACTTTTGATGTTGACTCACTTATGAACCAGGTTCATTTATTAAATCAGTTGTCGTTCTAATTGAAAAGAGGCGAAGGACAAATATTAAGGCACATCTGTACTTATGGAAAAAATAAATGAATATAATAATTATTTCCATAAATAAATAAAACAAAACCTTTTCTGAAAAGGTTGCCTACTTTATATGAAGACAAAACCTTTTCAGAAAAGGTTGCGTATAAACAGAAAAAAGAAAGCAATTCTTTTTCATATCAAAGAAGGATACAGAAATCAGAATCATTATCAACATCAAAGAGAGGAAATAATTCTTGTTCAAAAGTCTATATAAACAGAGATTTCAAGACAAAGAGGGTAGTTCTTTGCAATCGAAGAAAGTGTGAGGTGAGACTAAGAGAGAGGCATCAAAGAGCGTTTTTGTGAGTTCTGTGTGTTTTGTTAACTTGTGAGCTTTGTTCTTAGTAAGATCGTAAGCTTGTGTGATTGTAAACAAGAAGTGGGTTTGGCTTCTTGTGGAGAGAGTAGATTAGTGAGTAATTTTGCAAGAAGTGGGCTTGGCTTTTTGTAAATTTAGAGAATTCGATTAGAGTTAATCGAAAATTGTAATTGAGTAAGAAAAACTAATAAAACAAAGTTGAGTTTTTCCTTCCTTGAGATAGGAAGGTTTTAGTTAAAGTATATTGTTTTAATTAACTCTTTTCTTAACCAAACAATCAAGAACATGGTTCTTGATTTAGGGGTAAGGTTTCTTCAATTGGTATCAGAGCAGGATATTTTAAATAAAAGATTAACATCTTGAAAAGTAAATGGCAGCACCACCTACCCCCCAAGAAGGAGCTTCTCAAACTCGACTCCCACTGTTCAATGGAAAATACTATGGATGGTGGAAGAATCGCATGATGGATCATCTAATAGGAGAAAATCCTGATCTCTGGAGTGTAGTCTTAGATGGTCCTACTATTCCTATGAAAAGGGGACCTGATGGAGAAACAATGGTACCAAAAGAGAGAAAGGAGTGGGATGCCGCAGATAAACTGGCAATTCAAAATAATGCAAAATCTAAGAAAATTCTAATTTGTGGCATAGGACCAGACGAATACAACAGGATCTCTTCCTGTCAAGATGCCAAGTCAATCTGGGAAACCTTGTAGACTGCAGATGAAGGAACAACTCAGGTTAAGAAATCAAAGATTGACAATTTGAATAGACAATACGAACTATTCCAAATGATGGAAGGAGAAACTATTCAAGATATGCACACTAGATTCACTGCGATCATCAATGAAATTTACTCTCTAGGAGAAGTAATTCCAAACGGAAAGGCAGTCAGAAAACTCTTGAGCGTCTTACCTGAATCATGGGAAAGTAAAGTTGAAGAAATTACTGAAGCACGTGACTTAGATAAGCTTGCTATGGATGAGCTCATTGGAAACCTCATAACTTACGAACTAAAGAAAAATCAAGAAAGAGAGATTGGTAGAAAAAGGAAAGAAAAGAATCCGACTCTAAAAACTACCACCTCTGAAGATTTTGAGGATGAAAACATCGCATTCATGGCCAAAAGATTCTCCCAATTGTTAAAAAGGGGACAAACATTTAAAAAAAAGGAGTTCACAGAAGAATGTTGAAAACTCAAGAGAACAATTGTGTCATAAATGTGGTAGTCCAGATCACTTTATAAAATTCTGTCCACTATGGGCCTTAGAATACAAGAAAAACATCCCAGAAAAGGCAAAAGAAGACAGATATATTCCCAATAACCGGAGAATGAAAAATCAAGAGGCCGACATATCCATGAAAAAGGCACTCACTGCAATGGGAAGCATATCTGAAGATGAATCTGAGAATGAAGAAATCGAGAATCAATCTCTACTTGCAATAAAGCAAGAAAACAATTACGACTTTCTTACATTAGTAGCAATAACTGAAGAAGCAGACAAAGAAAGTACTTGTCAAGCACAAGATACAATTCATGCTCTAATAGCTGGTTCAGATTCCGAGGAAGAAGAAGAAGACCAAAACAGTCAGGTTAGCTCAATTTTCTCTAAAGAAAACTTGGATATCTATACTAAAAGAGAGCTAAAGTCACTTTTGAAAACTGTAATTAAGGCATATGAGTCAACCTGACATGAAAAAGAACTGCTAATGGAATATTACACATCTCTAAGAGAAGAAAACATGACTCTAGAACAACAAAACTATTCCCTGCTCAATAAACAAGTAGAATTAGAAAAAGATTTAAACTCTAGCTTCTTAAAAAATCAAGCCTTACAAAAGAAACTGAACACGACTGAACAAGAAGCATAGACCAGTATGAGGTAGAACAGGTCCTCCATAATTCTCGATAGTCTTCATAAAATTCAATCTAGTTCAAGACATGGAATAGGTTTTTCTGAAACAAAAAATCCTAACATAGACTGTCTATGCTCTCAGTGTGGGTTGAAAAGGCATAAGAGTCATGCATGTGACAAAAAACAAATTGCTCATCAGAAAAAAATTTCCTTTATAAGAAAGAGTCAAAAGAAAACTGATCCTGAACCTGGTTCTATATCTAAAGTTCTTCCCAGATGGGCTAGAAAAATTCTCAACATCCCTTTAATCACAAACAGGCACTTAAGTGGATTTGGGTACCAAAACTAACTCGATCTGAATAAAACTGCAGGCTTCAGTGAGAGAAAAAGGAAAGCACTGGTACTTGAATAGCGCCTGCTCAAGACATATGACAGGAAATCAAGATAACTTTCTCTCACTGAAAGGAGTTAAGGGTGGAAAAGTAGCCTTTGGAAACGGAAAAACCGGGGAAATACAAGGAATTGGAAAGGTAGGAATCAATCTCAAACAAGCCATCGATGATGTATACTACGTAAATGGGCTTCAACATAACTTACTAAGCATATATTAAATGTGCGACAAAGGGAACAAGGTAGTATTCACTGCATGCGAATGTAGAGTGATAAACTCAACAACTGAGGAACTGGTACTTCTGGGAAAGAGACACAAGAATGTATACACAACTGAAATAATAAGTTCAAAAAATTCACTTAGTTGCCTCAGTGCTCTCACTGAAAACTCTGCCCGTTGGCACAAAAGGCTAGGACATATTCGCCTCTCTACAATTAATAAACTAATATCAAAAAATCTAGTTAGAGGATTGCCGAACAAAATTTTACAAAGTGAACAGTTTTGTGGTGCATGTGTCAAAGGGAAACAATCCAAATCATCTTTTACACCAAAGGGAATGATTAGCACCACAAAACCTCTAGAGATGCTTCACATAGACTTATGTGGACCAATGCGTGTGATAAGTAGAGGAGGCAAAAGATACATTCTTGTAATAGTTGATGACTACTCAAGGTTTACTTGGACTATGTTTTTGGCAACAAAAGATGAAACTTATGAAGTATTTGAAATATTTGTCATATTAGTTCAGAAGAAACTCAATACAGAAGTCATCAACATAAGATCAGATCATGGTTCAGATTTTGAAAACTCAAAATTCTTAAATTTTTGCAGTACAAATGGAATTGGTCACAATTTTTCTGCACCAAGAACTCCGCAACAAAATGGTGTAGTTGAGCGTAAAAACAGAACTCTTGAAGATGTCGCTGGAACCATGCTAATAGCAAGCGACTACCACAGTTTTATTGGGCAGAGGCCATAAACACTGCTTGTTATCTGATAAACAGGTGCACAATAAGGATTTTTTTGAATAAAACCCCTTATGAACTACTTAAGGGAAGAAAGCCTAGCTTAGCACATCTTCGTCCATTTGGATGCATATGTTACGTGCACAATAATGGAAAGGATAATTTGAGAAAATTTGATGCCAAGAGTGATGAAGGAATATTCTTAGGATATTCAACACAAACAAAGCATATAAAGTACTCAACAAAAGAACAAATCGAGTGGAAGATAGCATGCATATTATTTTTTATGAAGGCATAGCAGAAGAATTGAATAATCTTGTTGAACATCCTCCAAAACCACTGGAAGATTTACAATCAGATGAGGATAACACCACAAATAAGTCAAATCCTCAAGAAATTGAAAATACACCAACAGAGACAGAAAGAGAAACATCAGATATTCCAACATCTGAATCAACTCAAAATCCTCAAGTTCATGGCTGGAAACATCAAAGTTCTCATCCCATTCAAAACATCCTCACACAATTGGAATCAGGGATTCGTACCAGATCTAGAGTACGAAATATGTGTGCCTTCTCAACTTATCTATCTCAAATTTTTCCCAAAAATATTAAAGAAGCCTTGGGATATCCAGACTGGATTATTGCTATGCAAGAAGAATTGAGTCAGTTTGAAAGAAGCAAAGTCTGGAACCTGGTTCCCAGACCACATGATCGAACTTTCATAGGTACTCAATGGGTTTTCAGAAACAAATTAGATGGCCAAGGTCAGATCATTAGGAACAAAGCTCGACTAGTGGTTCAAGGTTACAACCAAGAAGAAGGAATCGACTATGATGAAACCTTTGCACCAGTGGCAAGAATGGAAGCTATAAGAATGTTCATTGCTTTTGCAGCCCATATGGAATTCAAACTCTCTCAGATGGATGTAAAAAGTGCATTTTTGAATGGTTTTCTACAAGGAGAAGTGTTTGTGAAACAACCCCCTGGTTTTGAGGACCCAAACAAACCTGAACATGTCTACAAGTTAGAAAAAGCATTGTACGGACTAAAGCAAGCTCCAAGAGCATGGTATGATCGTCTATCCACATTTCTTCTAAAACATGGTTACTCCCGTGGATAAATAGACAATACTCTCTTTCTTAAAAAACAAGGTTCAGATATGCTTATTGTACAAATTTATGTCGACGACATCATATTTGGTGGAACTGACCCCTCACTTGGAATTGAGTTCGCAAAACTCATGAGTAGTGAATTTGAGATGAGTATGATGGGAGAACTAACTTTCTTCCTAGGTTTTAAAATTGATCAATCTCCTACAGGAACATCCATTCATCAACATAAGTATATTCATGAACTACTGAAAAAATTTGACATGAATGAAGCAAAGATAATTGACACTCCCAATGGCACTACAACAAAGTTAGACAAAGATGAAGCATGTTCTCCAGTCAATGATACAAAATACAGGGGTATGATTGGATCACTCTTGTACCTAACTGAAAGCAGACCCGACATTATGTTTAGTGTTGGACTTTGTGCAGGATTTCAGTCATGTCCTAAAGAATCTCATCTAAAAGCAGTAAAGAGAATATTTATGTATCTCAAAGGTTCTGTGAACCTGGTGCTATGGTACCCATCAGGAGACTCATTTGATTTAATAAGATTTGCTGATGCTCACTATGCTGGATACTTAGTTGACCGAAAAAGTACATCTGGAATGGCTAACTTTCTAGGACCGTGTTGATACGCTCAAACTTACTTCTCAAATAAGAAGTAAAGCGGTCGCGTCAAGTAAATAACCCAACTAGTGAGGTTGGGATCGTTCCCACGAGGAAAATAGTCTAGACTTAACTTTAACTTGTTATTACTATTGTTCGGTTGATAACTTCCTTAGAAAGTAAAAACATAAAAATGTAAAAAGGGGGGTTTGTATTTCCTAATAAGTAAAAAGAATTAACTAA
>NC_028639.1:52916107-52928264 GCF_001406875.1 Solanum pennellii
CGAACTATTTATAAAAATACAAAAACCTAATTAAACAAGAATTCTAATTGCTGGAAATCTACCAAAACGCGGCTGGGTCGACGGACCACGCGACGGACCGTCGTGGTCATGACGGACTGTCGTGGACTCCGTCATCCCATACTTTGTGCAATTTCTTCTGCTGCTCTCTTCATTCCCCTCAACGGCAAGTGTGACGGACCGTCATAGGCACAACGGTCCGTCGAGGGCCTCGTTTCAAAAGACTTAAACTCTTGGAATCTGGGTACTGGGATCACTTCTCTGATCTTCACGACGAACCTGCAGGACGGACCGTCATGGCCATGACGGACCGTCACAAGCTTCGTAATCCCACACTTGCCAGACTTCCCCATCTTCCTTCAGCAACTTCTCTACGCTGCCACCTACGGACCGTCACAGGCATGACGGACCGTCATAAGCTCCGTAGGTGGTCTCTTCTGCATTTCTCTCTCAAAATCTCCGCATTTGGCTTTGGACAGATTTCCTGCAAAACAAAGAGAAACTTGTATAAAAATTAGCACAAAAAGGGCTTTTGGACGCACTAAACTTAAGGAAAAAGCATTAATTATACCGTGAAACCACGGTATATCACGTGTCTTGTCTCATGGGCCACTAGAAAACAAAATTCAGTTGCCCTTTCTACAGCAGAGGCATAATATGTAGCAGCTGCATCTTGTTGTGCACAATTATTATGGATAAAGCAACAGTTAGAAGACTTTGGGATTAAGACAGGTTGCATTCCTATTATGTGTTATAATACTAGTGCTATTAATATGGCAAAGAACCCATTCCAACACAAACGCACTAAACATATTGAAATTCGACATCACTTTCTGAGAGACAATGTTGAAAAAGGATTTATCATAATGAAATTCTGCGCTACTGAGAATCAAATTGCTGACATCTTTACTAAGGATCTTGGGCCAGAACCATTCCTTAAAAATCGTCTATCTATGGGACTTGTATTTCAGAACTAAAAAAACCAGGTTCTACTCACCACCGACTCAGGTTCTTATATTTTCAACCTGGTTCTCCTATTTAACTTTTTGTTTGGGCGGGAAATATATAGAGTCACATTAAAACTCCAACGTCTCTTCGATGTGACTGCCGTCGTTTCGAATTCTATTCAGGGTTGTTCAAAGTACCGATTCATCATTATTACCTTTCCATTCCCCATAAAACCTTTTATCTTCCCCACACACACAAAAGAAAAAAAATGTCTTCCTCTCTCATTCTCGTCGACTACTCCGATGATGAACCTACCTTCACATCGGAAACTCCAGCAACTACTCAGGGGGAACCCAGTCCACCACCATCACCAATAGCCGACCACCACCCCCAATTTTATTCCCCACCATCTCCTTCCTCCATTCTCCTAGAAAACCCCCAAACCTCTAACCCTATTTCATCGCCTCCAGAAACTATGCCCTCTTCTAACTCTCCTCAAATACATACAACCCCTTCATCTACACCAGTTCCCCAGTGTCCTCGCAAGCATATTATTGTCAAACAAAAGGCGATTCGTACTCCTCGTACTCGACAATCAAGTCAAGCTCATCTAGAGATGTTGATAGAATCTACCAACAAACGCCGTCGTACTGGTAAGTCACCTGCTTGTTCCTCTTCCACCCCTGATATTTCTGAGTCTGATGAAGACATTTTAGAATGTACCCGTTCTTCACAACCTCCCTCTTCTAAAACCCTAACCAAAAACGAAATTAAATTTCTTGCCATGGGAAGGGAGGCTTATTTTAAATCACAGAAAATCTTGAGAGGGCGAACAATTCATCCAGAAATCAGGGATCATACTGCAATCAAAAAATTGTTGGCACTACTTGCAGTACAGGGATGGGTAGATATTTTTCTTCACTCTGATAACATGATATTTGAAATAGAAGTGGCTGAGTTTTATGCAAATTTGACAATGATTGATGATTTAGTACTTTCTTCGTTTGTTCATGGTATAGATATAGTTTTTGACAAAACTAGATTAGGGGCAATACTTCGTATTCCTTACATAGGGTTGGAAGAATATCACAGGGTAAAGATGAAAATTGTGCATTAACTTCAAAATTTACACAAGGGAGGGTCAGTGATCGATCGCGAAAAGTACTGAAAGGAGAAATGTCTCCTTTTCACAAATTAGTGTTTGAAGTAATCCACAAAGGTATTATTCCAAGAGGAGAAAGGAGACATGAAGCTAACTTTCGAGATATGGGTCTTGGTCATGCTTTGGATACCATGCGCCCTATTAATTGGCCTTCCCTTATAATTAAACATATGGTCAGAATAGTGGATCCTAAGAAACCTCATCAATTAGCTTATGGGAACTTGTTTACTACTGTGGTTAAAGAATTTGGGGTACCTTTGAAAGATGACAGGTCTTTGAGTAAATATGATATGTTTACTTAAACTACTCTTGCTGAATGTAATCTTTTGGATGATGTTGCTGATCAAGTTCCTATACATTCTGCTGGTCTAGTCACTGCTCTTATTTCTAAGCTTAATGAGGCTTGGCTGCTTCTCAGGGGGAAGTTGGGAGATTAAAAGATCAACTTATTCAACAGCAAATTGATAACAATGCTCGTATGGATCATATACTCCATGCTTTTTCCAGGCCTTAGTTAATGGTTTTTCTGTTCTATATTCAGACAATATTAATGGCTCTTGGTTGTATTGCCGTTATAGTTTTTGTGGATATCTTATGGTAGTATCCTTCTATTTTAATGTTGTTGATATGTTTTGGCTCTATATTGGGCTTTTTGATATGTCAAAAGGGGGGAAACAGTTTCTAAGAACTGGTGTTATTATGGGTATTATTTCTCATCATCAAAAAGGGGGAATTTGATGGAAGTTGTGTTAATAACTTTTGATAATGACAAATACTTTTGATGTCATCAATTATGAACCAGGTTCATTTATGATAAAACCACGTTCATTGATAATACTTTTGATGTTGACTCACTTATGAACCAGGTTCATTTATTAAATCAGTTGTTGTTCTAATTGAAAAGAGGCAAAGGACAAATATTAAGGCACATCTGTATTTATGGAAAAAATAAATGAATATAATAATTATTTCCATAAATAAATAAGACAAAACCTTTTCTGAAAAGGTTGCCTACGTTATATGAAGACAAAACCTTTTCAGAAAATGTTGCGTATAAACAGAAAAAAGAAAACAATTCTTTTTCATATCAAAGAAGGATATTGAAATCAGAATCATTATCAACTTCAAAGAGAGGAAATAATTCTTGTTCAAAAGTCTATATAAACAGAGATTTCAAGACAAAGAGGGTAGTTCTTTGCAATCGAAGAAAGTGTGAGGTGAGACGAAGAGAGAGGCAGCAAAGAGCGTTTTTGTGAGTTCTGTGTGTTTTGTTAACTTGTGAGCTTTGTTCTTAGTAAGATCGTAAGCTTGTGTTATTGTAAACAAGAAGTGGGTTTGGCTTTTTGTGGAGAGAGTAGATTAGTGAGTAAGTTTGCAAGAAGTGGGTTTGGCTTTTTGTAAATTTAGAGAATCCGGTTAGAGTTAATCGAAAATTGTAATTGAGTAAGAAAAAGTAATAAAACAAAGTTGAGTATTTCCTTCCTTGAGATAGGAAGGTTTTAGTTAAAGTATATTGTTTTAATTAACTCTTTTCTTAGGCAAACAATCAAGAACCTGGTTCTTGATATAGGGGTAAGGTTTCTTCAACATACAACCCCATCTTATTAGTTCAACGGTCTAATAAAGGTTTGCCCAACCGTATGAATTTTTTCTAGACCTAGGACTGAGATTTGCCCCGCCTTATTGAAATTTATCTAAAATCAGTTGAGCTCTTGCCCACATCAACAAGACTGACACCAGAGTGACTCTGATACCATTTGTAAAAAATCAGTCCGCTACTGATATTGACCACTCTTATCTAGATTCATACAACATTAAAACGTACCACTAATTTATAAGGTTTGCTTATCTATATATTCAATGTATCTCTTCTGTTTTGACGATGTAGGACTTCTTATCTTGATTTGGAGTGTCACAAAGCCATTACAAGAAAATATTTTTGTTCAATTTCACGTAATTTAAATTTTAAAAAATATTATTAAAAATATTAAACAATATATAATTTTAAAAAAAGACAAAAATATTGACATGAACTATAACAATAATGAGTTTTAATTAAAGATCTTGTGACGAGATTATAGGAATCTCTTCTTATGATTATGAAATTGAAGATCATAGCCTAAAGTTATGTACTAGATATCTTGTATGGGTCATATAGACTGCATCTTATATCTATTGTAAGAAAAAAATATTATTTTTAACATGGTATCAAAGCGTAAACACATTCTTCAATAATTGAGGCTTCTTTATATGGAATAACAAAAAGTGAATTAAAAAAGACCAGAGCCAAAAACGTTAGGAGATTGTGTCCTTCCAACAAATAATTTTCAATGAGAGAAATTCATCCTCGTTGACTTAACATCTAGGATATCTATAAATACGAGTTTAATTAACTTACAATATTTTATGTTATTGAAGCAGATCTGGAAATAGTTGGTATACTCAATCCCTGAAAATGCAAACAAATTCTGTCGTCCAATTTTTCTCCTTTTTTGAACTCATCATGAGGTACTTAACTAAAAGAATTTGGCCCATTAGCACATATCCATTAGCCCGAATTCTTTTAGTTAAGTACCTCATGATGAGTTCAAAAAAGGAGAAAAATTAGACGGCAGAATTTGTTTGCATTTTCAGGGATCGAGTATACCAACTATTTCCAGATCTGCTTCAATAACATAAAATATTGTAAGTTTATTAAACTCGTATTTATAGATATCCTAGATGTTAAGTCAACGTGGAGTGAGACAGACTTGTTTCTTTTTCAGACTTAGCCAAATTCAAGCTCGTCTACCCTCATAAACGTCTCCATGAAAACTAAACTTGGGCATGATTTTTTTTGACTTCTCTTTTTCAGACTTAGCCAAATTCAAGCTCTTCTACCCTCATAAACGTCTCCATGGAAACTAAACTTGGGCATGATTTTTTTGACTTCTTAATCTTTACTTTTATTATTCTTTTGCTCCAACTTCCATCTTTTTTACATCATTCTTGATCAAATACTTGATCGCTTGACTTCTTTAGCTCCAAGTCCTGAAATCCACCAATTTAAGTTAGTTTAGGTTAATAAATTATACTCAAAGACACTTAAAACTCAAGAAAAAAAAGGTAATTCATATGTTGGTAAATTTTTCAACTCACGTCTTATACAAAACATTTGACATTGAGGAAAGAAAAAGAAAAGGCTCTCACAACAAGTTTCTCCAGAAGCTCCTCTTTAGAAGATGGGGGGATGCTTAAATAGCTATTTTTCAACTTCAAGAAGTCTTTTGTGTCATTTGTACTTAGAAACAGAAGCACGTGTCAGGGAAACCATTTCCTTTTTTCCACAACAGACGAAGAACAAGAAGAGCACCGCAATTTTGAAACCAGGTTTTAAGTCTCAAAAAACCAAAAGAAATCACTAGAGAGCAAAGGAAAAAATTGAAGTGTAGAAAGACTTAAAAGGTAACGCCAAATAGTAGTTTACAGAGAACAAGTAAGAGAGACGGAGAGAAAATGAGGGGTTATATGAAAAATGGGGTACATAGACCATAGGTAGCCCACATCTGTCAAATAGTCTACTCACTCATTGACGTATGTGTGTTTCTTGTGATGTATGCGCTCCATTTTTCATCTACCCGTCTTTTTTTCTTTCTCTCTTACTTTTTCTTTAGAAACTAGTATCTGATGTCACCTTTTAGTTCTATCTGCACTTCCAATTTTTCCCTTTATTCTTTGGTGATTTCTTTTGGGTTTTTGAGACTTTAAACCTGGTTTCGAAATTCTAGTGCTCTTCTTGTTCTTTGTGTGCTGTGAAAAAGAAAATGGTTTCCTAACTCGTATTTTTGTATTGAAAAGGAATGCAACAAAGGATTTCTTGAAGTTGGGAAAGAGCTACTTGAACAACCCCCTATCTTCTATTAAGGAGCTTCTAGAGAAACTTGATGTGAGAGCCTTTTCTTTTTCTTTCCTCAATGTCATAAGCCTCGCCATAAGTGGTAAGTTTAAAAATTACCAATATATGAATTACCTTTTTTCTTGAGTTTTAAGTGTCTTTAGTATTATTTAATAACCTAAACTAACTTAAATTGGTGAATTTCAGGACTTGGAGCTAAAGAAGTGAAGCAATCAATCATTTGATCAAGAATGATGAAAATAGATGAAAGTTGGAGCAAAAGGCTTCTTGAAGTTGGATATTATCAGAACAGTAGTGTATGTGAGATGCAGTGGAGTAAAAAAACATATGGGAATATCTTTCTGTCGATAGCCACCTTTTAGGATATTGCTAATAAACTCTTCAATGGTAAATAAAGAGGATTCATCTAAAGTAGAAGATGATCTAAACACAATATCATTAACTAGAAGAGGATTACTAGAAAAAAAGGATGAGATACAATGGGTCAAAGAAAGAGATAGAAGTACGAAGTTTTTCATTCTTACGTGAAAGGCATGAGGAAACCAATGATTATTAAAATTCATTTAGAGTGGAGGATACGATATGTATAACTCAAAACATAGGAGAGGAAGTTGTTAATGTTAGGGAAAAATTTAAAGAGGGAGTCAATGATATGAGGATCAAGCAATGCTCGAAAGAAGTATAACTACGAAATAAAATATTGAAATGACAAGAGAGCCTACAGAAGAAGAGATTAAGGAAGCAGTGTTCAATTTGAATAAAGAGAAAACATGTGGGCCTGATGGATTTTCAGAAGAGCTTTTTCAAACGTGCCAGGAGATTATAAAGAAAGATATATCATTGATGGTGATGGTTATTTTTCTATGGTGGTGAACTACCAATATATTTCTCACACGAATGTAGTTCTAAATCTAGAGAAGGTCAGCAAATTTACGACCCCATCAGCTTGAGATCTTTTGCTAATAAGATTTTCAAAGGTATGACATGAACGAATAATAAAGGCTCTGCCTGATAATATCTCTAAGAATCAGTGAGGGTTTATGAAAGGAAAAAGTATTATTGAAAATGGTTTACAAGGGCAAAAGATAATAAGAGACATGAACAAGAGGAATGAATACCATAGTGTTGTACGGAAGTTGGACATGCCTGAAGCGTGTAATAGGGTGTCAGAGATATTTGTTGTTCAAGTTATGAGAAGATTTGGGTTTTATAAGAGGATTATTTATTTGGTGTGAAGATTAATATCTAATATTGGTACTCCGTGTTAATTAAGTCTTCTATTTTTTTTTCAATCTTCTTGGGACTGAAGTAAGGTGATCCTCTCTTCCATACTTTGTTCATCAGAGCAACGGAGGTATTACCCAGAAGTGTCAACAGGATAAATGAGGATTCAATATTCAAGAGATTTAGAATGACTAAAAATAGTAGAGAGATTAATCATTTTTCTTAGGCAAATTATGCAATCAGTTTTGTTCATGGCATAACAGGTCTATGAAAAAAATAATAAAGATTTTGCGGAGATATGAATATGTGTCAGAGTAGCTCATAAACCTGAACAAAAGTTATGTATATCTGCATGAAAAAGGTTCCTTATTCTCTTCAGGGGATTAAAAGAACAATTTTGGAGTATCACAAGGTGTCTTTCTTTATATGTATCTTGGATGCCCAATTTTTATGGGAGGAAATAGAAGTCATATTTTGAAGAGCTGATAAAGAAAGTTGCCAAAAGTGTGATGGGGTGGAAAAAACGTCTTTTGACTTATAGAAAAGGTATGTTAAATAGCTCATGTTTTACAATCCATGCTTATTTATCTTATATGTGCTATGAATCCTCCTAAGGGCATAATAAATCAGATTCATAAGATTATGGTGATGTTTTTTTGGGTTACATAGGAGGAGTAAAAGAGAAACACTAAATTGTCTGGGAAACAATGTGCTTATCAAAATCAGAGGGAGGAGTGGGTTTTAGATCGATGCATGATGTACAGATGCTCTATCTGCTAAATTATGATGGATACTAAGAAAATCCACTAATTCTTTGTGGAGTGAATTTATGTGAAACAAACGTTGTAAAAAATGGCATCCAATAATGGCACAAAGACATGAGACATCTCATGGCGAAAGATGATTGGAAAAAACAAGGCGTTAAGTACTATGTGGAAAAAATAAAAGGGGGGGGAGGAGCTGGAGGTGAAAATATTGTTATAGAAGATTAGTGGGTAGAAGGTAACTCCTACAGTATATTCTGAAGAAATGATTGATCACATTGTGAGGTCTATCTCTTCGGTAATGAATACATAAGATTAGGATAAATCTTGGTGGATGGGCAACTTGAAGGGTTCTTTTTCAGTTAAATTAGCTTGGATTAAATGAGAAAGAAAAAGGAGAAGGAGGAAACACATGATATGATTTGGATGAAAAACTGCCTTTTAAGATTAATTTCTTTTTATGGAGGGCGTGGAATGGGAGGATTGCCACAGATGACAATTTAAGGAGAATGAGATTAACATTATCTCTTGATGTTTGTGTTATGAGACACAACAAATGGGGAAAATGTCAAATATTTTTCTACCATCTAACATTATCCAAAAGCTTTAGAAGTGTTTTGCTTCATGAGTAGGTCTGGAAACAGAAGGCAGAAATTTGATGCAGATGATCAAGAGCTAGTGGTATGTGAAAGCTCCTACAGAACTCAAACATATTTTAGAGTTATGTCAGCTCTCATTATGTGGAAATTGTTGAAGAAAAGGAACCATATTAAGCATGGAGGTTAGTCTACCTTTGAAGAGTTAATACAACAAATGGAAATGAGGATTTAATTGTTGGTGATAGTTAACAATTCAAAATTCAAAATAACTGGAAAATCTTGGCCCGAAATAGTGAAAATAATAGAAGCTTATAAGTCAAGAATTTACTACTAGATTATACAATGCAAGGTACCAAAGGAAGATCAATAGATATGTAATATAGATGGTGCGGTAAAGGAATTCGAGGGAAGAGTGCATATGTTTTCTGCATAAGAAACAAAAATAGAGACCTTATCATGCGCAAGCAGGTGAACTTGGTATTGCAATGAATATAGAAGTGGAGGCAAGAGCAATAATAGAGGCCTTAATGTTTAGTGCAATGAATAGTTTAAAGAACATAATAATTGAAACTGAATCACTCAATCTAAAGAACATAATTCAACATACATAGATAGAACAGCAAAACCACGTGACAATCAGGTTCTTAATCTGGAAGGGAAGGGTGAAACATAAGTTATTACATAAGAGAACTCCCACATATGGGGGATCATTACACCTACATTTACAAAGCTCTTAGTAATCTACATTAGCATGCAAAAATTTTCACCAAACAGACAGGGGTACAACACTATCCTTAACAAAAGAGCATGGAGGTCAGCTCGAAACCAAAGTAAAAGAGCGCTTAAGCACAAATTCAACTCGAACAGTTCAAAGGACAGAAAGAAAAGAAATTAAAGCAGGGTCAGATCTAAAGGGGTGGTGCAATCCAAAAGAAGGAGAAGAGGAACCTGTGTTCTTACTGCACACTCCGGATAGCAACCTCCAATATTTCCACACACTAGTGGACTTCACTTCACAAACAAAGGCAATCACAGATTAAATATCAAGAAATGGATAAAGAGGCAAAACAAAGGAATTAAGAAGAGTTACCTTCTATTAGTGAATGCTAAGCGACAGAAAGTGGAGGAAGGGTGGAGTAAGAAGGAACCAAACCCATAGGAGAAGACGACGAAGATGGAGGTACTAACGACCGTCGAATATGAGCATATGGACGACAAGGATAACAAAGGAAAGTGAGAATGAGGCGGAAGTTTATAGGGTTACTTCCTGGGCTGGATGAGATATTTTCTTGCATTTCATTTCTTATTGGGGCCATTTTGCTAGACCTATTTTGCTTGTCAATTTATAATGGTCACGGGCCCAACAAAAATTTGATTAAAAAAAATTGCGAGGATATGATCAGAAGTATGGATAATTGCTATGGTATTATTGTTCCTACGATATCTAGTTGTAAATTATTTCATCTTTCTTTTACGGATTTGAATTGTAGATTTAATTTTTATTGCTGAAGTTGTTGAAACGAAACATTTAGTATCAGTTATAGACTATGATATTTTAATGGTAGGTTTTATACATATAATCAGAGCAAAAGTTACATTCGATTATAAATCAAATTGTATATATTTACCACCATTTATGGATAATATTGATCTGAAAATCAGTGTTAAATAATAATGTACACAAATTTTTAATTAATTTGGTTGTACAAAATAATAGGTAAATTCTTGATCAAACTATGGTGTATATATTAATTAAATTATGTATTTTGTATCATATTGCACTTTACACCATAGTTTAAACATAATATATACCGTCATCTAGTTAAATAGATAATTTTACAAATTTGGTGTTTTTTTTTGTAAGTTTTTAGCGTATATCTTGATGTAGACCTTATTTTACCAATCATATTGAACTTGACACCATATTTTAACCATAATATGCACCATTTAATGTGGTTATACAAATTATAATTGGTAAATTCTTGATTAAACCATAATATGCAGAATTTAAGTGAACCTTCAAAGGGAGTTTTTCGCCTCGTCTGTTCGCACTTAATTAGGGGCGTTTGGCCATGTTCCATTTTTAATTTTAAAAAAGTAGATTTATTTATTTAAAGTGAAAAAATAATATTTGAAAATTAGAAGCTCAAAGGCATGAAAAGTTTTGTAGAATAACACGGACTATTTTGATGAGCATGAATGTTAACACTATATTACAAATTTGATTAACACTTGTATATATATATATATACTTTTAAATTATTACATATATTACCATTAATTAAGAGTTTTATACCATATATTGAGAAAGATACATTCACATGCATACACATATCCCTATATATCATTATTTTTCAAGAAAAAATTACTTTATTCTGTGTGTTCAATTAAATTCTATTTATAGGTGAAAAAATATTTGTTTTTTCAAGAAAAGAAATACTGACTTGTTTGGCCTAAGAATACTTGAAAAATCTTTGGGAAGTGGTGTTTGTCATATAACTTGGCACAATATTTGCCAAGCATTCCAAGTTCCTAAATACTAGAAGAAGAAAAACTAGTATTCGAGCCAAGTTCTAATACTTGAGAATTTTAGAAAATTCAAAAATTACCCCAAACTTTTATATTTCATAAAAAATACCCATTATTTATTAAGTCCAATAATATTTGTTGCTAACTCCTCCGGAAAAGTTTGAGTTCTAATTTGAGTGATAAATTGAGAAAAAAGAACAATTTGTTTTAATGGGCTATAATTATAACCGAATCATGACAAGTTTGAATATGCAATTAATATATTGCTCTTGCATATATTGTTATTTTATTGTTGTTGATTGTTTTCAATTATGTTATAAGGTTACTTTTTAATTGATCATATTCACTATAAATATATAATACAAATTTGTAAGTATTTCTAATAGTTTTAGAACTTATATATGAGTATAAATCATATTTTTTTTAAATAGTCAAATATTCTTAGAATACTTAAACCAAAACACAAGGTGTAATTTCACCAAAAACTTGACCCAAATATTATTGGAAAAATTACGCGGTTAAGCAAACTTATACTACTTAATTACTCATCATAGTTATAGTTTGTTATAATTACCACTCGTGAGTCACGACTAACATTAAACATCAATTATGTAGACTGACTTCGAGTTTGTGTAATTAGCCACATTTATGTATGAATAATTTGCCAGAATATACAAAAATATACCCAATATACAATTCACATCTCTTCCTCTCTCTGCCCTCTCTCGTTCGCCTCTCTCTCCCTCTCCCAATCTCGCTCACCTCTTTCCTCCCTCTTCCAATCTCGCTAGACATATATACAAATGCATATACATAATATATAATTATCTAACCGATATACATATACACTTCACCTCTCTCCCACTCGTTGCCCTCTCTCGCTACCTCTCTCATCTCTCTCAGTTTCGCTCGCCTCTCTCCCCCTCTCCCAATCTCGCACTCCTCTCTCCTTTCTCTCCCAATCTCACTTGACATGTACAAATAAATATGCATAATATAGAATTATCTAACTGATATA
>NC_028639.1:52930069-52973370 GCF_001406875.1 Solanum pennellii
TTATTTTAGCTTCTTAGAATACTCTTAGTTTAGTAATTTGATCATAGATGTTCTTGTGGTGATGACTTCCAGATTTTGGGGAATAATAGATGTTGAATTTTTAGAAGTTATTGAATTGTCTTTTTATTAATGAGTTAAAGTCTTCCGCATCGTATTTTGTTCATTATGGTTAAAATGTTAAGGTTTAGATTGGTTGGTTCGCTCACATAGGAGGGTAAGTGTGGGTGCCAGTCGCGGCTCGGTTTTGGGTCGTGACATTTGCCTTGGGAACTTAGGTTAGGGCTAGAAACAAAAATTATAAATAGGCTCATAAAATCTCCATTCTTCATCTTTTATCGACAGAATAAAATTGCTCTCAAGTCTCGCACAGGCCAAAAAGCAAATTAAAAGAATTGTATGTTCTCAATTCCTTGATGAATGATGATGGTGTGGGTATACCGTCAATTCGCTGGAAAATTATAATTTAGTTAGATCAAAATTTTAGTTATATAATGTTGATTCCCCTTATTCTGTACTTGTTTCATATTATATAATACTCCGTTAGATCAAAATTTAAGTTATATAATGTTGACTCCCCTTATTCTCTTCATGTATCTACTTGTTTCATATTTATTGACAAGGACTTCGTAAATATTTTGATTCCGTATAGCGAACTAAACTTCCATGTCGAATTACATTTTCAAAATTATCATCTTTTCCGTAAGTTTCATACATTAACTAACACTCTCTTCATATTAAAGAACACGCCGACGCTGAGTTGACCAATTGACCTTAATGCGCAGTTGGCCAAATATTTGTTACCAATTGCCAACAACAGTCACGTGTACTTTTAATACAAAGACAGTTAATAGTTTAGACTTGTAAAGAGAAGAAAGAATAGTTGAGGTATGAGATTCAGAAAAAAAAGAAGTTTAAATTACATTGAATTTGAACGACAGATGCTGAGCTGAAGAAAACAGAAACAGAGGAATGAAACAAAAACAAGTAGTTGATAAGAGTCATCACATTATTCCTCTTTCTGATTTTGAAGAAAAGATTATATTTAACATACTTGTGAAGATCCCGCCACGATAGATTCATAAGAATGCCATGCCCGTTTGCAAAACATGGAAGGAAATTTTCTCGAGAACTTGTTTCATTGAGCAAAATTTCAACGAATCAAAATCAGAGTTACTGATACAGTCAGGATATACAAGGCATATGAAAACGAAATTGATTGAGATTGGAAAAGATCTTGAATGTGAATCGCGTGATCTTGGACTAAATAAAACACGCAAGATTCATTCTAGTTGTGATGGATTTAGATTGAAGAGCGAGCCATATGATTTCTACTTTGGGAAACTACGAGTCATAAATCCCGCGACAAAGTTCTGCATCACTATCCCTGGATGCCCTTCGCATTGTGAACATGGAACATGTAGTGCAGCCCTTGTATTTGACTCTTCGACAGAGCAGTATAAAGTAGTGCACATTGTTAAGTACTGTTTTCGTTTCTAAATATTCAATCCTAGCAGTGGGGAAGAAAATCAGAAATGGGAACGAGTTGATTCTGATCTGTGGGAAGGTCTAATTAATCAGCCATTCGATGTTAATTTTTGCTGGAAGAATCTAGTATCGATAAACGGAAGGATTCTGCATTGGTATGTTAATTCGAGTGAGTATGTCGTTTTGATGGATGTAAAAGAGGGGAAATTCAGTATCGCCTATCTTCCAGAACGCGATGAAGTGGTTAATAAAACTAACAATTACGCGTTGATCCAATTGGATGGATTTCTCTCTTTTATCACCTGTGATTCTGAGACGACAATGGATGTTTGGATTTTGGAAGATTTTCACGGACAAGATTGGTCCAAGAAACATACGATCGTAGCAGAATTAACACATTATGTATGTCCATCCAAATCAACGCGACCAAATGAGAGATCACTGCCAGAAACTGGGAAACTTGTTGCTGTTGGTGGCACGAGGAACGGTGAATTGTTGATTCTTAAAAACCAGAAGAACTCAAAGGAATACTTATATGATACAAAGAGTAGGGTGATGAAGATGTTTAACATTTATAACACGAGGAGCTCGTAATCTTTCGTAATGCCTAAGGAAAGCTTCTTTTCGATGAAGAGGATCTGCTAATGTTGCGATTTAATTTGGAGATCGATGAGCTTAAAAGGAACGACATGGATAACCGATTCTAGTTTGCTTGGGACTAAGGCGTAGTTGTTATTTTATTATTTATTTTTTTAGTATTCGTAGTTGGTACATTTGTTTACTTTGGCTTGTTGTTTTAGATTTTCTCCTTTACACCTTGTTTGGATGGTTGTTGAATGTTTGTTTTTATCATTATTAAATGCTAAATGTTATCAATCGATTTGGTGCAATCGCGTCATTACTTTAATATATTCTTCTCTTTGATCCTACTTTTTTATATTTTCTTAATTGTATCCTACTTTTTTTGTTGATTTATCATTCAAATTGTTTTATCTTATCGAAATGCTATATTCATTAAACAATATATTATGGTATAATACAATACCATATATTATGAAACAATACCTAATAAGCATCCAAACAAAAGTGGGAGCAAAGACAAAAAACAAAGAGATTAGGTAATTTCTTTCCATCTATCCTAGTTTTGATGAACAAAGAATATCTGATACCTATTATACTTATTGTTAATGAAAAGTAACAAGAATTTTCCAACTCTAGCAAGCTAATCCCTTAGACCCAAGTAGAAATCTCCATATTCCTAGTTCAACTTCACTAATCAACACAAATAATTCCTTAATATACTTGATTCCTTGATACTTGTTAAAAATTCTATCTAATTTTCACCCTTCCGAGTAAAGAAATGAATAGATAGGGCTAAATCTAGTGTTTGCAACCTCACAAATAAGACTGTAAGCAAGCAAATAATCACAAACCAAATAATAATAAGCAAGATAACCTGATATTCAATCACATAAAAGTCATAAGAGTCTAAAACCCCGAATAATAGGTTTAGCTACTCATACTAGAAGAAAAAATGCAGTATGAAATATAATTTTAAATAGTTCAATATTAAACAAATAAGAAGTTTCAAACTATATGGTGAAAATCTCTTAATCCTTGCAATGTTAACTAGAGATACTCCTCCTAGACTACTCAAATCAACAAGAAAAATTATCTAATTCATATTTGTATAACTTTTAAAATTTGGATACCCTTCCGCTGCCAATTTCATGGAGCGAAATCATGGAGACATTCCAATTTTCGTCTCCCCATTTTCATTTTGGGGAGGGAGACATACTTGTTCCTTTTTCAGACTTAGCCAAATAACCTTGTGTTGCCTTTGTCCTGCCACCGGTGCACATTTGAGGTTTGAAAAGTGAATCGAACTACTTTAAATTATTTCTTAGGTGATCAATGTTGAGCACAGTCGCACTGCTATTATACTATCATGTCGGTGCATACATTAAGTATAAATTGCGAGGATCATGATGCTAGTAAGAGGTGTTAGATATCTTGTGAAATTAGTCGAGATGTGTGCAGCTAACCTGGATCCCCAAAACCCCAACCCATACTTTGGCCCAAAGAGGCAAGGAAACGAAGAGATGATGTTCTATGAAACTGTCGTATGATGGCAGCAGCAAAATAATGCACAAGGAACCTGTAATGAATTGATTATGAAGACTTGTCATTATATTCAAAAACTGCACCTCATGAGTGTGTCTGTAAATAACATGCAGGTGTTATGAGAACTTTGATAATGAAAAAGAACTCCCTGTAACTTGTAAGTAATTGGTGTATCTATAAACTACATGTGGTGCAACAAACTAAAATGAATGAGAAATACGCATGTCATCTCATCATATATTCAACTAGGAGATTGATCCAGCATAAATGGTTTCTGAACTTGTTAGGAACCATCACATATAAACACAAGGAGTTTCGTAGAAGCCTTTAATCAGATACCTCCTTGATAAAGTCTAACAAAGTGTTGTACATCATGAAGAAAAATCCATGTTGCAAACCTCATAAACTAAGAAATTCGCTATTCTGAACACCCTAAAATAACTGGATGCAACTGTGTCTTTGCATGTTTCCTACTTCTGTCTTACTCTTCCTCTTAAAGTACAAATCTAACATGCACAACCTCCACCTTGCTGCTCTGATTGGGATGTATTTGTTGTAGGCTTCAAATTAACGTCAACCATATCTTCCTGTTTTGTGGATGAAAGTGTTTCCATCCCCGGTAAGGCTGCAGCAATCTTTCGGAACAGAGGCTGCAATTTTCAATTTCATATTCTTAGTATCATGCTATTCAAGTACAAAAAGAAGTTATTATGCCAACTCAAATATTTTGAGCAAAATCTAGTGATCAGGATATTTTATCTTCAGTATAACTTGACCAAGGGGCAAAGTAATTTCAATGGAAATAACAGAAAGGACTTGACTGTCTCTGTACCTTGATATTGAATCCAGCTTTAGCACTGGTTTCTACATACATAACTCCAAATTCACGAGATTTAGCATCTCCCTCTTCTGTGGAAACTTGCCTGTTTAAATCAGTATCATTTCCGTAAGAGAAATGGTGGAGCAAATAAACCATAGTCTAGAGGAATCAAAATGCAATTTCCTCTTCTTGATAATCTCTTATAGGAACATTTTCTTCTTTTCTTCTGTGGAAAGAAATTGGACCAGAGAAGGACATAGCAAGAGATGCAGATCTACATAAATCTACTACTATTTACTTTAGAAAACTGAACATTTTAGTTGGACCAGTGTCTCAATACTGAAGACTAGGTACTCAGACAAATTCCCATCAAATGTCAATCTACCAACTATGGAAATCTCTACTCGAGTGAAAAAAAATCATGACCATAACTCTCTTACAGAACATATTGAAAAGCGAAATATATATTACATTTATGCAAATCCATGCTAGATTCTGACAGAGTTCTAGGTCTGGTTTAAATCTCAAGTATATACATCTAATTTTACTAGGTCCCGACCAGAAGTAAAAAAGGAATTGATAGGTGGTAAACAATTTATCATACACAGAATACGGAGGAAAATAACGTGTAAGAAGTACATTGATGCATGAGTAGTAGGTAAAGCAGTTGTCAAACAGAAAGGATCCATCCAGACCCTACCTTTTCTCAACAAGATCAGTTTTGTTCCCAACAAGAACAATAATGACATCACTGCCTCGTTCAGTGCGTACTTCTTCGATCCATTTTGAAGTGTTCAGAAATGATTGGCGGTCTGCAGATATAATGATTTATCACCAAAACTTTGTTCATTGAACATTAAACCAAAGAAATGAATAATCAAACTAATTATAGAAAAACAAAAAAAAAAAAAACTAATTATAGAGAATCAATTGCTATAGACTCCCTAGGAACCTTGTAGTATGACCAAATATGAGTAGGGCACAAATATGCGTCGAAACATTCTGTGGGAAGAATATCAAGCAATCACTTACTGGCAACATCATATACAATTACAGCAACAGAAGAATCTCTAATGTAGCTTGGAATAAGACTTCTAAATCTTTCTTGACCAGCAGTATCCCTGCATCGTTTCAGATATTGCATTAGAAACGAATTCATTGTTCAATATCCATAGTCCAAAAATCCCAATTGACAAAACCATAGAGTTATGTTAACAGAGAGTGGTCTGTCCAATCTCGACTGTATTTCCCCCAAATCTGTTTTCCACTATATACCTAATTCACCATTATAGCTATAAGTAAATAGGTTTTCTGTTTCATATTTTGTCAAGTAAATCCTACTGATAACTTGAAAACAAACAAAATTACAAAAAATAAGTTGCGAAAATGAAGCCTAACCAGAGCTGCAGGCGAACTGTTCGATCTTCAAGGTACATTGTCTTTGATAAAAAATCAATACCAATCGTAGCCTGCGTATAAAAAACAAATAAGACCCGTAACCAACACGTATTTATTTTCTAATTTTGGAATCAATTGCTCTAGCGATTCCAAATGGAAAGAAGGAGCAAGAGATACCTGATAAGTGGTGTCGAATTTATCGTACATAAAACGAGTAATTATACTGGTTTTGCCCACAGATTGATCTCCCAAAAACACCAGCTTATACTTTGCTAATGGCGATACCACCGACATTGGAACCAAAATTCTATTGAATTACCCTTTCTTCTTCTTTCTTCTTCAAAATACAATTTCTCTCTCTCAGATCTGAATGGGTGGAAAGAGAAAATTAAGGAAGATAAAACACTTCTCTGCCTCTCTTCGAATTCTCTCTATATATAATACCACTAACCGCCAACTCCATCAAAGCTCCACATTTCCCCTTCCTCAATAAATTAAAAATAAGGAAAATTACACTAGTTAAATAACAAAAGTCACTTTTATTTTCTTCTCTTTTAACATTCCCATACATAACTTCACCATGCATTACAACGTTCGTGGTATACAATGTATCCACTGCAAATGGTATTGTTGAAACATAATTCAACTATTTCAAGATACATAACCATAAATTAAAATCATATAAATTTAGGTTCAAAATAATTGAATTATCTATCAACAATAAAATTTGCATAAGACATATTGTACACTAACAACGTTATAATGTATCTAGTACACATAAAGTAATGTATTCGAATATTAAAAGAGAAAGAAACCTTTTATAATTAATTTAAAAGCAAATCTTTTCTAAAATTATGTTATTTAAGTTGTGTAATTATGTATTTTTTTCTAATTTACTTTATTTAGGAAGGGCAAAAGTGGAGCTTGGGCGTTGATGGTACAAAATGCGAAATTATTTTATCTTGCATATACTTGGATACATTAGATACCTTAAACTATTTATTTTGTCATTTATATCATAATGATAAAACAAATTATCTCATATATATGGATTAACTTATTCTAAGATAACTTATCCTAGGATAGTTTGTTCTCCAACAAACGAGGATGTCTGCTACGAGCAATAAGAGATAAACTTATACACTATGTCTTGGATTAAAAACAATAATGTAATTAATACCACAATTATTAGTTTTAGCATTTATTTTTCAAATAATCACTTAACGTCCAAGTTAAATCAAATACTTAAAAGGTGGAATCATGGAATCGCGTGAGCAATCTCTGTATTTAACTCTGTTTAACTCTTAGTTCCTCGGATAAAAAACATGATTACACATGTGATATTTTTTTGAGCAATCAGATAAAAAGCATAATTACACACGTTTAAAGTTTAGGAACACATGCCTTGGGAGGTTCGTTTTGAAGTTTAGGATTTAGAGTTAGTTCGTAACATTACACGAGTTGTAATCTAAATCCATAACTTGAAGGTTAGGATTTAGAATTAGTTCCTAGTATTGAAAGAGTTGTAATCTTAATTCATAACTTGAGGTTAAGGAATTAGAGTTAGTTTCGTAGGTTGTAAAGTTTGCAATCTGTGTTTTGTTAAGGCTCAGTGATTTAGTGAAGTTGAAGTTACATCATGTAGAGGTACATGTCATTGGTTTTACAGCTTTTGAGTCAGGTGTTTTTCACATAAAAATATTGTGTTTTTATTATTTTTACTTTTTCGTTGGAACACGCGAGGTAACCGTTCCACTCATAGGAGAATATAGGCCCTAAAATACCTTAAATTTTTACGACCATGTTTAAAAATATAATTAATTTTCTCATTTTATTATGTAGCACAATTGATTAGTGTATTTTATAATTAATCTAATCTAATTAAATTCCTAGATTAAATTCCAATCCAAATTTGAATCCACCAAATAACCCCAAATCCCACTTCCTAAAAATCACATTAAACTAAGGGGAAATAATTTTAGTTCTCATTTGGATGTTCTTCAAGATTTTCAAATTTTCTTATGGTGATTTTGTTTTTCCTTATATACTTTCCAAATAAATAAGTAAATCTAAATTCAAGTACAATAAATGATTAGTATAAATCATTGAAAAAGGTTATCATAAGTCTCAAAATGATCAATTCATGATTTAATGATAGAAGAAGGGCCTTATCTGTAGTATTGTAGTCGAAGCCAATTTGGGAGCTGAAGAAGTCTTCAATGGAGTTGAATTCATGTCATTGGTAAAATCTGTAAAATGCCAAAGTGAATATCATCCAACCTTCCCCATCTCAGCTTTGTGGTTGTCAATCTGGTTAAGGTTTGGCTGAAATTTGCACTGTATTGGAGTTGAGGATGAACGGCGGTAGGTTGTAGTCTCTTATACAGAGACCTTTTACTTCTTAGTTGATATTTGTTTAGCTAGGGTATTGCACTTTTATATTGTTCATTTTCATTGTCTTGGGCTTGGGTTGTCGGCCCAAGCCAATCTTGGATTGTTTCCATTTAAATAAATGAATTTCAGTCCATTTCGATTAAAAAAGTACAATAAATGATTTTCAAAACGATTTAATGATGGGTAATATACGAACTCACTTTTTAGATTTTTAAATTGAAATGTGAAATTCTTCGGATTAAAAAATGGAGTTTCAATGATTTCATTTAGATTTTTTTATTTACTAAATCAACAACTAAATTAAATTTGGTCAAACCACATTTACTTCGTAATTGATTAGAGACTCTGGGGGATTATATTTAAAGATTCAACCACTTACCACTTCTAAAAAAGAACCCCAATCTTTGAGTCTCAAAATTAGATAATAAACTTGATTTTAGTATATGATATGATTTTGAGCTGGAATTTAATTGGTGTTGTATTTCAAATGTAAACTTATTATACATCAGTTGAATATTACGAAAAAGAAAAATTGGTTTAAAATATAATGAACACCATTAAAGTTTGGATGAACCTTTTGGAATGAACTGACTCGATCGTTATGAGTAGGCCAATTTGGAAAGAATTTGGGCAACAGAATTCTTGGACATTGATTTAAATTATTTTGACTTGGCCAACCTTACAAAATTTGGGACAGGTGAGGTCTAGAACTATCCAAGAAGGTGGGGTCTATTGTTCATGTTTGGTTGATATGTTCTACTGCAAGACATTAAATAGTCCCTAAGAACTTATGAAATTGAATTTGGTTAAGTACAACTCCTGAAATTAATCTTGGTGTGCAAGGTGTCGGAACGTCAAGAAAATAAGTTGTTTGTAAAAGGGACCTTTTCTCCAAATGTTTAACGTGTAATGTTGTGTCGATCCCATCATAACGGTTCTTAGATTGTTGTAGTGGGGTAAACTTTCACTATGATGGCACCTCTATAGTGGATTGAGCCACTATAATGAGACGAATCAGGTTTTAGTGTAGAAACAACCTCAAACCCCTATTTTCTGCACTTTGTACTCTTGAACTAGGGAGAGTGATTTTGGGCAGTTTGCACCTATTTTTCCATGGAATTCTTTTGGTAATTGTAAGAATTTGACTCCTTGACCTTATACACTATCTCTTGAGCCTTGGAATCTAGGTTATTTGTCTTAGAGGAAGGTTTTGATATGATTCTATGGTGGAAAAGAGTCCTAAGTTACGAAAGATGATCATATTTTGATCTGACTTAGGATTGATGATCATTCGAGTAAATTAATAGGTCATTCGTGATTGATTGTTAATTATATTATTTGTTTTAGAGCATGAAAATGTCAATGTACTTCAAGGAGAAAACTCAGCTTATTTAGATTATTCAAGAGGTTTGATTCAAGGTAGGTGATGGTTGTATATTTTTTATTTATGTATGTGTGCATGTCTACTACTTAAATTATCATATGTGCAATGGATGGTAGAGAAACATATAGAATGACATCATGTATCTAATTTCATGTAATGAAAATGTTATTGTGAGTTCTAATTTTCAAGTGGTATATATTGTTCATTGTGCTATGTGAATCAAAATGATTGTTGCATACTCAGTACGACACCGATACACTAACTATGAATGAATCATGTATTGTTCTGATACCTAGTTATAGATAACTCATGTACCATGCTGGTATATTAACAATTTGGATTTGGGTTGTGTGAGAGGATAAGTTATGTAATGATGATTCCATGTGGGGACTAGAAATTTGCATTTATGATCAGATGAAACATGTTTCATGCATTGGTTAATTCATGTATTGTTGTATCATGACCAGTGGTTGATAGTCTATGTGATTGATATTGCTATTATATGCATTGTACTGTGTTACTTCTTTAAGGTAAACTGTTTACATTCATATGTTGAAGTCCTCAAAGGCCCAAGTTAAAGGCTAAGTAGGTGTTTCACCTACTTGACAATATATGGTCCATAATTGGCCAAGAAAGTCAGCAAATGCACCTACATTTAAATGGGATAAAGTTTCTCTTTTGGTGTTTGTTAGCTTAACAGAATAGCCTTAAACAACTTAGGGTTCTTAAATATCCCCACACCCCTTTCACGTAAAAGTTTAAATGAGAGTTTAAGTTATTAAAGTACAAGTTCAGAGGATAAATTTCCAGAAACTAAGTTAAGGCTACTGCCCATTTTTGCCTCACTTTAAATATTGAGTTAGGGTGGATATTGTTGTATATATTTGTCAAGAACTCACAGATGGTGATGAATCCTTGAGTACAATATTTTCTTTTTATGCCGAAGGATTTTTGTGGATTGATAGTGGTTACCTTATGTATATTGTTGTTAGGGGCAGCTTGGTTATCTTGGAAAAAGGTGTATAAAGTTGTATTAATATATAGAAGAAGGTCATGGTGAATCACACCATTTATGTAGGCATTGTAGGCCTACTGTTTTTCAAGTGTTCAGGTACTGTTTTACGAGGCCCTTAATGAGAATAACTGCTAACATTAGTTTAATCATGAATTATATTGTAGATTAACACACCAAGAGAGGCTGAATCATCATGGTATCTAGGCTATTCGATTCCATATTCCTTAGCATGAAATCTGATTATTGTGATTAATATCAACAAAGTGGGTCCTAAGTTCTTATAACACCCAAAAACTAGTAAGCTAGAGCCTTAAGTGAGGGTTCTAGAGTTTAATATGAGGGATAGATTCATAAATGACTTCCCAAACTAAAAATGGAAGTTTTAGGATTAGGAAGTCAAGGTATGACCTCTTAAGGACCAACCAAGAGTCCTTGAGAAGGACCCAAAAAATCCCTAAAATCTACCCAAAAATGGGCCACCTACGGATGGGACTCACACCGAGTAGGTTGACCCATACCCCGTGGGAAGGGGTCATAGGTAAAGTTTAATTTTTAGAGTTACAGTACACAACCCACCAAGGACCAGTACGGTCTTTATACCCACCCATGGTCCGTGAGTCGGGTCTCTTGGGTGAGGCAGTTTTGGGGTTAAATTGTTTTATGTTAGGGACTCAGGGGTTAATTCATTATTAGTTAGGGGATAAGTGGTTTCGATTTATTAGTAATAAGAACACCTATACAAACCTAATATACCCCTAAATACATTAAACCTAGACATTATTTTCAACTCATCAAAAGAACCCAATTCTCTCTCTTGGAAGCAAAGAAAAAGAAGAGAAGAAATCTAGGACAAAATCTTCCATTGCTGCAAGAAATATGATGTATTTATAATCAAGCTGTGTTATATTATTCATTCATGGATTCTTCTCTTCACGCAGCCCCTAGATTTTCCTCAATTGTGAAGATAAACCCCAATTCTCGCTAGGGTTTCTTCCTACATTTTGGATAGTATGGAGTATGATTCCACTTGAGTGGATAGTACTTGTTTATGATTGATTTAGTGTTGAATTATGTTATTATGATGATATTATATGTTTTCCATGGTTAACCCTAGTCTAACTGATGAAATTCATATTTTGTGGGTTCATACCATGAAAGGTAAAATTGAAGACTTAGAAATCATAATCTAAAATTGATGACTTATATAGTAATTGCTTATGATGATAGCTTGTAGACACTAATTAAGTTAGATTATAGTATTTATGATGGTTCAATACTAGTAAAGATTGTAGTCGAATCTTTCTTATGCTTTATGACTACAATTACCAAATAATGAAACATGTGATTAGAATGCCTTAAAATCTAGGTATGTATGATGATTGTAAGGAGTAAAGCTTTGAGAGTAAGGCTTGTATTCATGAAGGTTGATCATTAGGATTTTGAGAGTAAATCCAATATGATGAAATATGTATGTTAAAGCTTTGAGAATAAAGTGTGTATGAGAATAAAAGGTTAATGAATAGAATTTTTATGAAAGATCTTTACCTACCTAACCTACCTTATGAATGATAGCTTGTATGAAGTGATAGAATCACTTAAGTCGATATAAATGTCTAATGTAGAATTATAGATATGGTATTATTCATGAATATGATAAGATATGAAAGGGGTTTTCTCAAATAGAATGATTCTAGGTTGAAAGTTTTGATCACCTAAAATGAATCTAAGTCCAAGGACTATGAAATGTGATGAGGTTGTGGTGATTCCCCTAAAATACCTTCATATGAGAGGAATATTATGTGACTTCCTTTATTACTAATTAGTTAAACATGAGGTGCTTACCCATGTCATGATATGGGGAGTGTGAGGTGATTAACTTTTTATGTATGTATGACTCTCAAGGCAAACAATGATTATCCATTAGCCTTTGTGTTGATCATGAAGGAGATTACCTATGATCCTCATGTGATGATGTGGACATGGAGGCGAATACCTATGTCTCATTAAAATAAAAATACAGAGGTGAATACCTATGATTCATTGATATGTATGGATAAAGGTGATCCTCCTTGTCTTTATGATTCGTTGATATGTATGACTAGAGATCATTCCCATTGTCTTCATGATTCCGTGATATGTATGACTTGAGCTGATTACCCTTGTCATGTATGATAAGCTAAACATTCCCTTGCATTTATGAACATGAGCATGATTAGTTTGGATTTTAAACATGAATGACTAAAGGTGATGCCCCTTGTGTATGAGAATAAGAAATTATAAACATGAATGAAGAACCTAAAGTTTTTAGCTTAGCATGGGTAGTTTTATTAGATCTTGCTCATGCATGACACAAGTTTGACTTGAGGTGACTAATGAAGTGTTTCGCTTATATGATTTATGCTTAGATATGATTGTTCAATAGTTGTTTTCCTTGTTATGTTATGATTGACTAAAGGTGAGAGATTCCCTTGGTTATGAGAATTATGCAAAGGATGAGATGATAATATGGTAAGTATGACTATGGTGACCAAATGGGATACCTAGCATGTATGGAATAATGGGATCCTATCCATTCTTGGAGGTTCCTTATGATATGGTTCTCTTATGCTATGGAAGTCTAAGCATTGACTATGTATATGGATTGTGCTTTATGATGATAAATGCTTACATTATGCCTATGTTGGAGATTATGCTTATGATCATGTATTGTGTCTTATGCTTATGTCTTATGTCTTATATTGGTTAAAGCTTTTGTTATGCTAGCTATCATACTTTGCTTTATCAAATGTAGGTTTCGGTGATTTGAGTTCCATTCTTGAGTATAGGTTTCTAAGAAGCAAGGAGTTGAAGATTTGGTGAGGCCTTATAGCTTAGAGGAAGAAGCCACTATTTCCTTTATGTCTTTTATTTTAATGTTTTTAGACTACTGTATGGCTTGTGTCCCAAGAGGTTTATTCAAAGTTGAGTTTAGATGGCTTGAGACAAAGTTTAGTAAGACTTCCGATTGCTTATATTAAAGACTTTGATTGTATGGATAAAATTTTTAAAATTTTCGTACTTCTCTATTGTCTTATGTTAAGATATGCTAATGGATTGTATGAGAATCTTTGGGGGTCAAGTACGTCATGTTACGTCTAGGGTGTACCCCTGGGTCGTGATAATTTTATTCCTAGTAAAGGAGAAATGTTCGCACTGTACGATCTCAAATTAGCTAATAATATTTTCCCCCTCTCCCTAGTGTGTCGAATCACTTCTTTATATGTTCATTACTCCACATTTGTGTATTTATCCTTTTGTGTTCTAGTATACGAATGGTGTTTTCAAAAACAAGCTTGGCGAATTCTCCTCTTAGTCAGTTGAAGCCAATTATATCAATTAAGTTCAAGTAATGCGCTGATGTTACATAGCTCCTTATGTCATTGTTACAGCTATGAAATTATTATTCTCATGTCATCTACTACTGGTCCGTAATTTCAAATCTCAAGAATGATTATGATCACCAAAAAAACAATCTCAATGGTAAAAGAAACTAAGTGAAGCAATTTATATATTTGTAGGTGGAAACCCAGGGGAAAATGCCTAGCATGGGTCGATCCAAATTGGTATAGAAGGGTAACGACTCAGGGACAAAAGTCTAACATCCCATTGATTAGAATTCCTCATAAGGATCATAAGGAACATAAATGTCCAGAAAACAATGTAACATACATGATCTGACAATAGTAACAAAGATGTTCTTTTATTCTGATCTATGCACTTATATATTAATACCTGATTTCTTTTGAACCATTGTTTTACTTTTGCTATCGCCTTACATATTCAATATATTTTTTCATGCTGACATCCCTTGTGGGGGACACAACATTTCATGCTGCAGACATATGTAGTCCATCTAAAAGACCTCCTTAGTAGTAGAACAGAAAACTCAACTGTTTTTGGTGAGCTCCAGGTTGATTCAGAGCTTTACCGAGTTCTTGGTATATTCATTTTGGTATTGTATCATAGTTAAGGGTAAGGCGAGGTCTGTCGTGATCTACTCTAAGTTTGTGTATCGTATAGAGGCTTTGTAGACCAATCTATGCAGTGAAATTGTGTTTGGTTCATTGAGAATTGTGGCATTAACAACCAAATCATGAATATATATTTTGGTCTTTTCTCGTTATGGATTGGGAAAATGCACAAGTACCCACTTAATCTATACCTGAAATCCCAGAGACACACTAATACTATACTAAGGTCTTATTATCCCCATGAACTTATTTTATAAGTAATTTTCTACCTCTTTTCGGCCTACGTGGCACTTGCTTGAAAGAAAAAGTCAGCCAGCGTTGGGCCCACAAGATAGTGCCACGTAGGTCGAAAAGGGGAAGAAAATTATTAATAAAATAAGTCCAGGGGGGGTAATAGGACCATATTATAGAATAAGTGTCTTTCTGAGATTTCGGGTATTGGTTGAATGGGTACTTGTTCATTATCCCTTATGGTTTATGCGCATACTTGCTAGGGTTTTGTGATTTTCATAGTTGTATGCATGGTAAAAACATTTTGTTTGTCGGTTCTCCTGGGATTTTATGGCATCAGGTGCCTATCTATCTCAATGGGATTTGAGATGTGACAAAAGACACAGAAGAATAACTACCCTACTCATGATCTGGAGTTGGCACCCATAGTGTTTATGCTTAATATATGGCAACATTATCTATACGACGTGCATTATAAGGTCTGTACTTACTAGTGAAGTAGGGTTGTCCAAACCTAAGCCGAAACCGATAATTCAATTTGGAAAAAAGTTATTGGTTTATCAGTAATGCGTCATTAGTTTAGCGGTTTTGATAATGGTTTTGATTTTTTATTATCGAGTTATCAGTTCTTAACGGTTTGAGGTGTTTTCTTAATAGGTTAACTGATAACTCGATAGTAAATTATATAGTTACAATTTAAATCATTTTGTATATAAAGTCCTTGACATAGAGTTTTGTTTCTTAATTTTATTTATAGTCGTCTCAAACTCTTGGTTATTATACATTGTAAAAGTGTTTGCTTTTGAGCAAAATGTAACTTGTGAATTCATGTGCATGGTTCATTTGGTTTGTTATCTTGTTTCCATGTGATTTGTAACACTCCAGAAAATAGAAGGCTAAATTAGAGCCTAAACGTAAGGCTTAAAAATCATATAATGACTTCCCGTGTATAAGTAAACCATCTAGAGTTAAAATGAGGGTTACAAGGTCAAGGCTAAGGGGCAAGTGTCAAGGCAAAGGGACCAAGCCAAGGCCCCAAACTTGGGAACACTGCCTCAACTTCCATGGCCAGTGGTCTTGACCACAGCTCATGGAAGGCCTCGTGAGTTGCTTTGGACAAGGAGGATAATCCCCAAGTGGTTGAGCCTCTAACTCAAGTTCCACGAGAGGGACCACGACTAGTGGTCTTGAGCACGGCTTGTGAATCCCATTGTCAAGAGGCCTTGGGCTTTTGAGCTAGGGGCCCCAAATAGCTTAACTACTGCCTCGAGGACCACGAAAGGGACCACAACTCGTGGTTTTGACCATGGCTCATGGAGCCCCTCGTGGGAATGTCTTGGGCTTATGATTCTGTGGCATCAAATACCTAGCTACTATCCCAACTTCATGAGGGGTACCACGGATCATGGTCCTCACCACGACTTGTGACACCTGGCTTGATCACTTAATGAAGGTTAATTGAGTCTTTTCCTTTTATGTCGAATTAAAGTGGGGTCATTTTGGATATTTTTAGGGGTAGGATATAAGTTATTTTAAGTCAAAATTCACCCACACTAAGTCATTATACTCAAACACCCAATCAAACCAAAAATTCATTTTTCTCACATATTTCTCTTTAAAACTCAAAGAAGAAATGGGTTAAATTTGAGCTAGGGTTTAGAGGTTAAAGGCTTCTTCCTCGAACTTCTTGGAGATTTTTAATCAAGGTATGGTAGATTTACATCTATGGGTAGCTTTGACCCACAAAGTCCCTTCAAAACTTAATCTCAAAGCTTCCAATTACCCCAAGAACTAGGATTTCAATCTAAGTCATGGATTTTCTTTCAAAACGTTTTTCACTGGTTAATTTGCAAAGGGATGTGATTGAATTGATAATTTAATGTTGATTTATGATGAAATTTCCCCAAGAACCCACGAATCCCCCGTATTGATAACTTGTGATTTTATTATATGGGTTTATTAATTATAGAAGCATGTCAATTGATTGTCCGTATTGATTGATTTTATTGAATCATAATATTCCATATCTAATGTAGTAGTATAGATGTTTGGGTTGAATGTGATTCATGGTCGTTGGAGGACAAATTATGGGGGATTATACATGTTTATGAGAATAGTGTATGAGCTTTTGATTTAATTAGAAAGTGAAGATTATATGACTATGGTGTAATTGTGGTATTGTGGAAAGATCACTCTCCACATACCCTTACACAATACTATGCATGAAATGTATATGAAAATGATAGTATTATTATGTTGATTGAAATAATATTCTCATGAATACACTATAATCATCATGTGAAAGGTTTGCTCACATAATAACGATTTTAAGGTTGAAAGTCCTTTCTCACATAAGACACTCCTTCATACATGTAAATACAATTCATAAAGACTTAATATGTAAATTTTGGGAAAGTAATTATTAGCACCAAGTGGATATGGAATGTTAGTGGCCCTCACGTCAATTCCAAATGCCGAGTCATCTAAAGTAATCTCATGAAATAAAAGCTCCCCCGTCAATGCAATAGGTTTGGGGTTTCTAAAAGAAATATCCCTATCTAATAACTATGTGCCCACATATGTCTTTAGCTAGTTCATACACCTAAAAGCTAATACATTTAATTCTACCTTAGGCAAGTAGAGCATCTCTTTTTAGTGTGGATCATGACACCAGATTGCATGTAGCTCAATATTGTCTATGTCGGTTAAGGTTATTTCCCTACATGACAAAAACATGAACTATACTTATGATTTCTCAAGGATTTCTACTCAGTTTGAGTTGGGGTATGAGACTTCACTTATGCATTGCACAAGTAGGCTTTGGAAAAGGTTTATGATGTGGTTTCCTTATGCTATAAAGATATATGACTTTATGAATATATGATATGGATTGTTGCTAAGAGTGACTTTACTTGCTACAAATGAACATGAATGTTTCCTTGTCTTTGAGTGTTGGTTATGGATGGGGTCAAGGTATTATATACATGTTATGGTGGCTTGAGAGTGTTACTTAGCATAGATAGGAGTATGGGATCTTGTCTATGCATTGCACAAGTATAACTAAGGGTTGCTTATGAAATGGTTTGACTATGTATTTACATTATTGTGCATGATGAGTCTTAAAGATGATAAAGATCATGGTTTCAACTAGAATGTCACTTTTTGACATGTTTAAAGAGTTTTATGCATGGTTTCCATACTTAGCAAATTTTTGTGGTAACCCATGTTTTCTACCTTTTTCTATAAGTGTAAAGTCTTGTTTTTGAGGTGTGCTTCCTATTACGTAAAAGCTTGGATTGAATATTCTCCATGCTTTCAGTAAGTCTTTATGGTTCGAGGACAAGAGTTGTTCATCCTAGTTTCTTCATTATTACTTACGATTTTGAGACTATGTTGTAAAGGGCTAAAACGCTTATTAATTCTCAATTGTATTAGATTGTTTAATGAGACAATGTCTAGAATTTATTTTATTTTATGAAAAGAATTCATTGTAAAAAGCTTTGGATTCCACATCATTTCTATTACCTATGTTTATAATACGATAAGGGCTTGTATAAGACCCCTTTGGGGTCGAGTAAGCCGTGTTACATCTAGGGATACCCCTGGGTCATGACAAATTAACAATATATTTTGTTTGATAAATCTTAACGATTAAACATATAACTGAATCAATAACAATCAATAACTGATAAATCAATAACCGATAAGTCAATATCTTAATGGTTTCACAATGGTTTAGTGTCTCTACAAATCGATAACCAATAAGTTAAGTCGATATACTTCAATACCGAATTGAACTGATCGATACACAACACTATAATGGGGTGTATTATGAGGTCTTTAATGACCATCAGAGTCTTTGATACATCTTCAGTTAGAGGGCTCTAAACTTGAGGCAGTGAAGATGAATTGAGTTACTGAAGGACTATGATATCATTGTATTGTATATCTGGGGAAGACCAAATGTGGTGGTTATTACTTTGAATAGGAAGACTTCTAGTTTGGAGAGTCTTGTCGCTATCAGTGTTGAGAAGAGACTGTTGGCTAGAGTTGTTCAGAGATTAACCAATAGTCTTTCCTGATAGCAAACTTTTTAGAAGATTAGTGGTTTGATTGATTTATAGATATGTGTTCTTCCTTATTTGAGAAAATCCATCAAACACTAGTTTGATGATGAAAGGTTCTGTCTCATTCGAGACAAAGTGTTGAGAGGGGAAACAAATGAGTTGTCCTTGATTTTAATGGTGTCTTGAGGATCAAAGACATAAATTGTGTGCTCAATGTGGGTGAGTTGATTAGATTTATTCCTTAAGAGGCCCGTTGTTCTTGATATTTCATTCATTCCGGAGCAACAAAGATATATCATGATCTTAGTTAGCATTATTGGTGGTGTGGCATGAAGATGGATATTGTCTAATTTGTTTCTAGGTGCTTGACTTACTAATAGGTCAAGTGTGAGCACCAGCAGCCTGGAGCTGTATCTCAGAAAAATATCTCTTCGTACTTGGAAATGGAAGCGTATTTCCATGGATTTTATGGATTTCCCTACCACCATAGGTGCTTATGACTCAATTTGGGTAGTTATTGACAGTATAACTAAGTCTATCCCTTTTAATCCTTGTTCAGGTGAAATATACAACAAAAAAGTTTGCCCAACTTTATATCAGTAAAATTGCTCGACTTCATGGAGTCCTTGTATCCATTGTCTCCAATAGAGGCACATTTTTTACTTTACATTTTGGAAGGATTTGCAATATGCATGATTTGGGTACTCAATCAAATATGAGCATGACCTTCCACTCGCCGACTGTTGGCATGTCCGAGCATCTAGTCTGGTATTAAAGGATATGCTCTGAGCATATGTGATCAATTTTTGTTAAAGATAAGAACACCATTTTCCCTTACTAGAGTTTGCCTACATAAAAAATTGTCACTCAAGTATTCAAACGACTAAAGCTTTGTATGACAAATGATTTAGATCTCCAATTGGTTGGTTTGATCCGGTGGAGATTGACTTTTTAAATACAAAGTTGCTTCGATATTCTATGGAGTATACTTGTATGATTCAAGGTAGAATATTGACAGACCAGACTCGAAAAAAGAGTTATGTACATTCAAGAGTTTGAGGCTTAGTATTTATATAGGGTGATCATTTTTGGATTCGAGTGTCATGATATATCGTGGTTTAACGATATTTGTAATGCTTTTTCGTTAAGTTTAATGTGTGTCCAAAAGCCTTTTTGTATTGATTTTTATGTAAGTCTCCCTTTATTTGCAGGAAATCTGTCTGAAGATGAACGCGGAAGTTTTTGAGCAAGAAATGCAAAAAAGTTACCACCTACGGAGCTTGTAGGTAGCATCGTAGTGAAGCTGCTGAAGGAAGATGGGAAAGTCTGACCAAGTGTGGGGTAATGAAGTGTATGACGGACCGTCGTAGACATGACGGTCCATTCTGCTGGTTCGTCGTGATGATCAGAGAAGTAGTCCCAGTACCCAAATTCCAAGAGTTCAAGTGTTATGGAACGGAGACCCTCGACGGACCGTTGTGCCTGTGACGATCTGTCATACCTGCCATCGAGGGTAATGAAGAGAGAAGCAGAAGAATTTACAAAGTATGGGACGATGGAGTCCATGACGGCCCATCGTGACAATGACGACCCATCGCGAGGTCCGTCGACCCAGCCGTGTTTTGACAGATTTTCAGCAAATAGAGTCCTTCTTTGATTAGGTTTTTGTTTTTTATAAATAGTTCGAAAAACCTCTCTTTTGGAGTTAGAATCTTGGTGATTAGACACTTTTATGTTAGATTCTTTATTAGTAGATTATTTTGATTATTACACTTTGGATTGTTACACTTTTCTCTGGAGTTGATTGTTGGTGATTTTGTCGATTAATCAAGTAAATTTTTGGATTTTATTCTTTCTCATTGAAGTAAGTGCATGAATTCTTATATTATATATGTGAATATTGTGATTATGACTATGGGTAAGTAAACTCCATAACTACGGTTGTGGGAACCATGGGTGAATAATAAGATAAAATCTAACTAAAATAACAATTCTAGAATAGTGTCTTGCAGGTATTGATAATTCTTTCGCTTAGAAGTCTTTTTAACGGATGACCAATGTTAGAACTCGCCTTAATGCTACTTGCTGGACCAAGGAGGTAGATAATAGGAAAAGAATTCTCAACATAGATTTAGTGTATATACTACCTAATAGACTAGTATTGATTGGTACGAGGTAATAACTTAGTCAAATATCGAATACAATGCTTAATATGAGGTAAAGGTAAGGGTTAGTATAGCAACACACGTAGCCGGACCAAGGTTCGGAGTGAAATTTTCTAGATGCCGGACCAAGTATTTAGAAATACATAACTTATCACTTTGCATGCAAGATACTAGGAAAGAATTGTTATAGTTAGAATTATCAAGTCAGGAACTTGTAGGAAACACGTAAACCCTAGTTACTTTTATTAGTTGATTAAACTCCAACATTTGAATCTGTTGGTGTCTACTTTAATTAAGTTAGTTATTTTCATTCATTTAGAAATAAAAAATCCCCTTTTATTGTCTTTGTTTTCTAAGGAAATAATTGACTAAATAATAGTAATAATAGATTGAAGTTAAGTCTGAACTATTTTCCTTGTGGGAACGATCCCAACCTCATTAGTTGGGTTCTTTACTTGATATGACCGCTTTACTTCTTATTTGAGAAGTAAGTTTGAGCGTATCTAATTTTGGCACCGCTGCCGGGGAAAGTAGATTTTAGATTAAGTTAAACTTATTACTAAAGTTTAGTCAATATTTTCTTGATTTTACTTTGTTTATTGTTTTTTATTCTTGCAGAACCATCTTCCTTGGATGCCAAATACACGGAGAGGAAGAGAACCCTTGTTTCCCTACGATCACGAATTAGAGCGTACACTACGCAATATGATTCGAAACTTGGGTATTAATGATGATGATCCAAACCAGAATATCCCAGCTCCGGTTGATGTTCATGGTAAGTTATTACTTGATGATCAGTGTCAAAATCAACAAAGGGGACAAAATCTCGCTCCACGTCCTCAAGAATACTACAGAGGCTATGATAATATAGCAGACTCTGATGGGCCACTTGTCTTGCCCCCTCTATCACCAGGCCACACCTTTGTGGTAACTAGTAGCCTGATGCAAATGTTCACTGCCAGAGGTTTGTTTTCAGGGCTACCTTCTGAGGATCCACATGCCCATATAACTAAAGTAAGGGCAGTGTGTAAAAGTTGTGTAGGGAGGCCTGATTTGGATTTGGATGTAATAGGGCTAAGAGTCTTTCCTCTCTCACTGACTGGAGAGACTGCTATTTGGTTCACTGACCTCCATTATAACTCAATTATCACTTGGAACCAACTAAGAGACGTTTTCTTAGCACGCTACTATCCGGTCTCCAAGAAACTAAACCAGAGAGACAGAGTGAACAACTTTGTGGCAATATCAGGAGAGTCAGTCAGTAGTTCTTGGGATAGATTTACCTCATTTTTAGAAGCGTCCCCAATCACAGCATAGATGATGAGTCACTGAAGGGATACTTCTATCGGGGACAGGATGATAATAATAAAGCGGTGTTGGATACTATAGCGGGTGGTTCTTATGGGGAGTGTCCCTATGCTGAGATTGCTGAAAAGTTAGAGAAAATCTCCTGGAACAATAAAGCTTGGAGTACTAGGAAGTCAGATACTGGGAGAAATACCTTTGCAGCGCAATCCACTCACAACCCAGCCACAGATGAGATTCGTGAAGAGATGGCTCAGTGAGAACTAAGCTTAGGTTGGTATTAAAACATATTACTGGGGGTGCAGAAAATATAAATGCAGTTAACTACTTGTCTAAACCACCACCACCAAATGATGAGTGTTATTATGAGGAGAATTCCTATGCGGTAAATGAACAGACGGGGGGTGGGTTTCCAACCGAGTGCCCAAGGCTCAAATCAGGAGAATTGGCGCCAAGGTCAAGGAAACCAAGGTCGGATCTATGGTAATTATAACCGTGAGGGTCATTATGTTCGATATGGAAACTACAACCGCGACAACAACTTCAAGAAGCGTAAGTATGGTAACAGAAATGATAGGAATGGGCCCTATGTCCCTCCTCAAAATCGTGAAGTTACTCTTAGGGATGGTGGAGATAGTATGGCGCGAGTTGAGGATATGTTGCACAAAATGATGAGGAGGTTCGATGCTAATGATGAGCACATTAAAGAGTTAAGGAGTGATTTAGCGGGTACTGGGTAGAAAGTCGATACACATGCAATATCGACTAAGCAAATTGAGTTGCAAATGGCCCAATTATATATGATTGTGAACACACGGCAACCGGGCACTCTTCCTAGCAACACTGTCCAAAATCCAAAAAAAGACAGACATTGTATGGCAATCACTACTCGGGGTTGTAAGAAGACCATTGACCCACTTATGTCGTCTAAGGAGGAAAAGGTGATAAAAAATAATGATAAGGTGGTAGATGGTAGTGGTGAAGTAGAAGATAACACTGGAAAAGATGTTGAAGTGCCTATAAAGGTAATTCCCATGCTTAGACCCTCCCTTTCCTCAGAGATTAGTAAAAAAGACCGAGGATGGTAAATATTGGCATTTTATAACAATGTTGAACCAACTTTCTATCAATGTCCCCTTGGTAGAAGCTCTAGAACAAATGCCCGGTTATGACAAGTTTATGAAAGATCGATCACTTTCGAGGATGATGATAGAATTCAGCATTGTGGTGCTATTGTTACAAGATCTCTCGTACAAAAGAAAGAAGATCTGGGTGCGTTCACTATTCCTTGTACACTCGGGTCATTACATTTTGTGAAAGCATTATGTGATCTGGGGGCAAGCATAAATCTCATGCCCCTATCGATTTACAAGAAGTTGGGTTTGGGTGACCCAAATCCCACTGCGATGCGGCTACTGATGGCCGATCGAACAGTGAAAAGGCCTATAGGGATACTCCACGATGTGCTAGTAAAAGTGGAGTCTTTCATATTTCTGGCAGATTTTGTTATTCTTGATTGTGAAGTCGATTTTGAAGTGCCTATTATTCTTGGGAGGCCATTCCTTGCTACGGGTAGAGCCTTAGTTGATATGGAAAAGGGGCAGATGAAATTTTGGTTGAATAATGAAGAAGCGACCTTCAACATTTGTAGGTCCGTGAGGCAGAGTGGTGAGATCCAATTGGTATCTGCTATATCCTACAAAGAAAAGATGAAGAAGGACCATGACCTAAAAAGTGAAAAACGAGAGTTCATGGTTGGGGATTTGGTGCTTTTAGACAATTCTAGGTTGTTTTGGCTTCCGGGCAAGCTCAAGTCCAAATGGACTGGCCCTTACTTGATTACCCAACTATTTTGTCATGGAGCAGTTGAGTTAGAAACCAAGGAGGGTGTGCGGTTTAAGGTAAATGGACAACGAATAAAACTCTATTTAGGGAATGCTGAATCGGTGAATGAAGTGATCAAGGCATACCATCTTGATGAAGGCTAAGTAATCAAGTGTCCTCAGTCGTGCCGCGACATTAAATCAGGCGCTAGTTGGGAGGCAACCCAATACTTATACTTTTTCTTTTAGTAATGGTAGCATTTTCTACTAATGTGTTTTAAATGTGCAGGCACATCACTAGGAAAATTTTGCAGAAAATCACACTGCAACAGTCACTGACGGACACATCGACGGACCGTTACGCACCCAATGGACCGTCGCATGAATCCGTCGTGCCAGGTATGCCTTTCAATTATTTTCAAAACTAGCGCACACGTGATGGAAGCAATGACGAACCGTCACATCTGCGACGGACCATCGTCGGGGTCTCGTTGCGTCATTAATGAGCATATTCGACCCAACCCGATTGGGGGAAATTTGAAAAATTGGAAACCATTAAAAACCCCACCCCTTCATTTCACCCATTTCCTTCCCTCTTTCTCCCATTTTCCCTCGCTTTTCAGCTTCCAACTTCATACCCCCCCCCCTCCTTCTCTATCAACCGATCGTTTCCCCAAATTCCCTAATTCCGGATATCTCCATTCTATTGGTCGGAGTCTGCTGCTGTGATTCTCTTCTTGATCACCAAGTACCTTCCTCGCTTGTTTTTCTCAAATTCTCAGGTATGTGTCTCTGATTTGTACCCATTTACATTGCATTTTTGTTTATCAATTAGTATTAGCATATTTCTTATTGATAGGTTCCTTCTTTATTACAAATTTTGTCTGACCTAGGTTGAGAAACCTCAAAATTATCTTGTTAAAACTCTACAAATAGGTGCTTTAGCATTGCTAATTTACTAGGTATTTGGGTTAGAAACATATAGGTTATCACTAAGTATTCAATATGAGTCATATGGGATGATTGTGGAATCCCTCGTTCTGTCACTGAATGACAGAACGAGACCCCGATGACGGACCGTCGTACCCATGAAGGATCGTCATAGGGTCTATTCCAACATCCCACTGTACGTTTTTCTCCAAGTGTCCACAAACGGATACATGCGACGAACCGTCGTCCCCACAACGGTCCGTCCTACACAACTGTTCTGGTTGTTAGAGACCCATCTCCTAAGGGTCTTCATACTTTTTCTAAGTGTCCTCTGACAGACATCTACAACGGACCGTCGTTACCAAGACGGTCTGTCCTGCATAACCGTCATGGTTGTCAGAGACCCTTGTCCTAAGGGTCTCCCACTTTTTCTAAGTGTCCTCTGACGGACATCTACGACGGACCGTCAAATCCTCGACGGTCCGTCCTGAACAACCGTTGTGACGGTCAGAGACCCTTCTCCTAAGGGTCTCCACGACGGACATCGACGATGGACCGTCATTGTCACGACGGTCCGTCCTGCTTATGCGTCATACTTGTCAGAGACTTTCCTTCAAGGGTCTCCACATCAATATTGTTAAAGTAAGACATGACGGACCCCCTGACGGTCCGTCGTACTCATGATGAACGGTCTCCTGGTCCGTCATGTTTCACTGTTACTACAGAAAAGTCATTACAACTTAGCTCTTATATTATCTTGTTTCATTTTTGCTCGTCTTGTTTGCTCCTTCTCGTACTAATATTGATGCTTTATAGGTACTATCTATTATGGCACCAAAACAAGATCGAGTATACGCACGTGGCCGATCAAAGTTTGTCTCCCCGTCTACCCGCCTGGTCATTGGCTTTGATGATGAGCGTGACCCCGAGTACGTGCCCCCAGGCACTGCCACTCCATCCCAAGCTGCACATGCTGCCAAATCTACGCCCAAAAAGGTGGCGTCCGGCGTAGTCACTGCCTCCCAGTCTGATGAGAAGCGCACACTGACCGGCACACCTTCTGGATCACCTACTCATGAAGAAGGAGCGTCTGGCTCTTTAGGAGTTTCGTGGTCGGTGGAAGCCTCCGACTCTGCTAAAGTCCCTGCACCCGCCACAGCTGCACAGTCTGCCTCATCTGATGAGGCTGACAGTTCTGAATACACTCCCGGCTCACTTACTCGTGCTCTCACCCCGGTTGCCGACCAGCCCAAATGGTGATGTGTCGATGGTCAGTATCAAGTTTATTCAGACACAAAGTTTCTGAATGATAAATGAGTCATGACACGAACCCTTACGTTGGAGAGGCGGGTCCTTACGAGAAGTCTCCCTACTATGCTAGAGATCCACAATCTCTTCACCAGACACTGACTGGAGTGGACAGCGCGTTCTTTGGGCCGTTATAGTGAAGAGTTGGTCCGAGAGTTCTACGCCTCCTACGTGGCTACTCTCATATCACAGATTGATAGGCGGGCTGCCCCCGCCAAACAGGCCCCACTTGAATATGTCCGAGTACGCCACATTCAGGTTGATATCTCCCTGCCTGCCATCCGCCGGTATCTATATAGCGAGGATATTGATGCCAACCAGACCCCTCTCACCTCTAAGTTCGACTACCGGTGGCAAATTTTCTAAGATGGCCAATTCTTGCGTGAGCCATCGCTGAGAGAGACCACCAAGAGGTGGATGGCCCTGCACTTGTCTGTTGATGGAGAGGGTGCCCACTAGGTAACCGAGTCGAAGGGAGCCATCAAGAAGGCTAACCAGACCTTCACGGCTAAGTTCCTATGGTTGATTGTCCACCACTGCCTTTCCCCCACGGCCGTTGATAATATAGTCACATGAGATCATGCAGTTCTGATGGCGGCGATGATAGCCGGGTTTGAGGTGGAGTTTGCTTGGATTCTACAGGCGGTCATGCACGAGAGGGCTTTTAAGGTCACAACTACTTACCCTTTTCCGTGCATGACATTTTCTTTATGAAGGTCCGCAGGTGTGCCCATCTGGCACATTGATCAGCTCAAGACTCCGCTGGGCACTGTTGATATAGGCCTCATCGGGGATGAGGCCAATGATTTGGCTCCACGCAGAGGTCCCCATCCATAGTTGCCTCCACTTGGTGACAACCTGGCTGATACGGTAGCACAGGCTCGCACGGCTACGCAGGGTGCCTCTGAATCCACTGACACTACCCCGGTCGAGTCTATCTCGGGTGGTAGCACTGCCCCGATCTCCTCTCGCTCAGCCCTTTTCCCCACTCTGGTCCCGCTTGCTAGGGTCCAGAAACTAGAGGCACAGATGGCTACACTTCTGCATCACATTCAGCCTTGGATTCAGAGGTCTAATGCTGAGGCAGAAGAGCGGTTTGAGCGGAGAATGGCCCAGCACATAGAGCGGAAGATCGATGAGGTTCATCAGCGCTTGGACGCTTTTGAGTTGCGGGTGATAGCCCGGCCAACCCCTCAGGTGGATTTTCGACCCTTCATGCTTCAGTCGAGAGTCTTCGAGCAGACATTGATATGATCCTAGAGGCTAGGGTGCATGAGTCTGAGGCCCCTTCTGCAGAGCCTACTGAGGACACAGTGATGGCGGCCTTATTCGCCACTTCTGAGATTCCACCACCTCCCCCTCGAGAGCATGCCAAGAGGCGTAAGGGTTGAGAGGAGGATGAGGCTAGAGCACGGAAAAAGGAGCGTCGTGAGATGGAGGCTGCGAGAAGAGACTCGCTTGCTGATGAGGAGGCGCGTCGGATGAGGGCTGTAGAGTCAGCTGCTGGGGCATCTAGCTCCAGAGATGTGGCGATAGCGGGAGGCACTGCTGATAGTGTTGTTGCTGATGAGGACACTACTGAGGGTGTCCAGATTATAGAGGTAGTGGGTTCCAGGGAACCGGACCCACCAGCTTGCTGATCGTCGGTGCTTTGCGCCACAGGTTTGCTTCACCTACCACTCTCGTATTTCAATTTTTTATGCATTGGGGACATTTGCATTTTGTTGGGGGTGGGGTAAATGGAAAGTGAGTGCTAGGGTGAAGTCTGAGTAGCCCAATTCACTATCCTCTTTTGGAATATTCTTGCCTGTGTTCTTTTTTCCCAAGAGACTGATTATTTTTATTGTTTAACCGGCATGTCTATATCTTGTGTACATAGTTTAACTCTGAAGCATGATGGCTAAAATGATATCCTGATGAAATGAAAATGATGCATGACTAGGCATAGTAATTGATAAATGTGTGGACCTAAGCATGACATAGAGATACACCACTGCATGACCTTAAGTCTAAAATCCAAACTAGGTGTCTGATAATTTGGTAGAGTAATGAGATGTCAAGTAAGTGTGAGGAAGATTTGAATAGTCCACTATTTGTACTGAGCTAGAACTTGCCTGGTTAGTCATGCTACAAGTATGTTGTAATAGAAAATTAGGAAAGGATCATAGGCCCTTGTTCAATATAGCCCATTTTTTAGCCTAAATAAAAAAACAAATGAAAGTAATCCTTCTTTGATCCAAATGATTTGAGCTTAAACTAGACCTTTCTTTTTTACCCCAACTGATCTTTTCTGGGAATAATGTGTTGGCCCTCGTCCCTCCTTGGACATGTGAACCTCAGCTTATGCCAAAAGCATAAGTTGAGGGTGGCTAATGCAGTAAACAACCTTTTTATGGCCGTGACCCAACTTTGGGTATTGTGTACTTTGACTCATGGCAAAGCCATGAGTTGAGGGTGGCTATTATGAGGAATGCTCTGGAAAGTGGATTTGAAAGAACAAAGAGAGAGAAAGAATAAAAGTAAAGTGACTCAAGAATTAGTTGAAAGAAAAGTGAAATAATAAAAAAAAATACAATTAATACAAGCAACAAAAGAAGAGAATCACTTACACAATTGGATAAAGAGGGTAAAATAGCAAGGTAAAAGAATATGAGAAATTGGGTGAAATAAAATGATGAAAAGATGTATGTTTAGCCGATATGTCAAGGAGGGAAAAAAGTTACTAAATATACCCTACCTGACCCTGAGCCTATGTTACAAGCTAAGAAAGTCTTTTCGTGATCCTAAGAGTTGTATAGCGAACTTAAAGCAGTGAAAATAAGGCAAGCTTATGGCAATATGTATGAATGAGTTGTGAATTTGTTCTGAGAGTGAGTGTTGAAAAGTAATCCTTATACTCAAACTGAAATCATTGTGTGAAAAATGAGGATGTTGTTTTGAAGTGAGGACACTAGTTGCAATACCAAAAATATTAGCACCTCGGTGTGAAATTGAAGAGGATAGGTGTCAGTGCGTGGTAAGTCTGTGTCATGGTTTGATTCCGCATAATTCAATCCTAATAGTGATAACATGCATAAATATGATGATACTAATCGGGATTGATAGACAAATGATTGTGAAAGATAAAACATGGATACTATTGTACAAAGATTTTGTAATGAGTCATAGTGCGTCGCTTGAGGACAAACAACGAATTTAAGTTGAGGGTGTTGAAATACCGTGGTTACACAATATTTTTAATGCTTTTTCCTTAAGTTTAGTGTGTGTCCAAAAGCCTTTTTGCATTGATTTTTATGTAAGTTTCCCTTTATTTGCAGGAAATCTGTCTGAATATGAATGCGGAAGTTTTTGAGCAATAAATGCAGAAAAGTTACCACCTACAGAGCTTGTGACGGTCTGTCGTGCCTGTGACGGTCCGTAGGTGGCATCGTAATGAAGCTACTCAAGGAAGATGGGGAAGTCTGACCAAGTGTGGGGTTACAAAGTGCATGACGGACCGTCGTAGCCATGACGGTCTGTTCTGCTGGTTCGTCGTGATGATCAGAGAAGTAGTCCTAGTAACCAAATTCCAAGAGTTTAAGTGTTATAGAACGGAGACCCTCAACGGACCATTGTGCCTGTGACGATCTGTCATACCTGCCGTCGAGGGTAATGAAGAGAGAAGCAGAAGAATTTATAAAGTATGGGACGATGGAGTCCATGACGGCCCGTCGTGACCACGACGGCCCGTCGCGAGGTCCGTCGACCCAGCCGTGTTTTGACAGATTTTCAGCAAATAGAGTCCTTCTTTGATTAGGTTTTTGTTTTTTATAAATAGTTCGAAAAACCTCTCTTTTGGAGTTAGACTCTTGGTGATTAGACACTTTTATGTTAGATTCTTTGTTAGTAGATTATATTGATTATTACACTTTGGATTGTTACACTTTTCTCTGGAGTTGATTGTTGGTGATTTTGTCGATTAATCAAGTAAATTTCTGGATTTTATTCTTTCTCATTGAAGTAAGTGCTTGAATTCTTATATTATATATGTGAATATTGTGATTATGACTATGGGTAAGTAAACTCCATAACTACGGTTGTGGGAACCATGGGTGAATAATAAGATAAACTCTAACTAAAATAACAATTCTAGAATAGTGTCTTGCATGTATTGATAATTGATTCGCTTAAAAGTCTTTTTAGCGGATGGCCAATGTTAGAACTCGCCTTAATGCTACTTGCTGGACCAAGGACGTAGATAATAGGAAAAGAATTATCAACATAGATTTAGTGTATATACTATCTAATAGGCTAGTATTGATTGGTACGAGGTAATAACTTAGTCAAACATCGAATACAATGCTTAATATGAGGTAAAAGGTAAGGGTTAGTATAGCAACACACGTAGCCGAACCAAGGTGCGGAGTGAAATTTTCTAGATGCCGGACCAAGGATTTAGAAATACATAACTTATCACTTTGCATGTAAGATACTAGGAAAGAATTGTTATAGTTAGAATTATCAAGTTAGGAACTTGTGGGAAACACGTAAACCCTAGTTACTTTTATTAGTTGATTAAACTCCAACATTTGAATCTGTTGGTGTCTACTTTAATTTAGTTAGTTATTTTCATTCATTTTGAAATAAACCCCCCCCCCCTTTTATTGTCTTTGTTTTCTAAGGAAATAATTGACTAAATAATAGTAATAATAGATTGAAGTTAAGTCTGAACTATTTTTCTTGTGGGAACGATCCCAACCTCATTAGTTGGGTTATTTACTTGATATGACCGCTTTACTTCTTATTTGAGAAGTAAGTTTGAGCGTATCATGTCACACATGAATGGTTGATGAGGTTTGGAAAGAAGGGCAACCTAAGCCGTATGTTCATTGAAACTTTTGAGATTTTGATTTGAGTAGGATAGTTGACCTATAAGTTGGCCTTGTCACCAAGCTTATCAGTTGTGTATCATGTGTTTCGTGTGTCCATGCTTCGAAAGTACGTGTCAGATAAGTCCGATGTGTTTTTGCTCGATTCGCTAGTTTTGGGTCCAGACTTCTCATTTGAGAAAATCCTCTTTCCTTATTGGATAGACATGTTTGAAAGATTATGACCAAGAAGATTCCTTCAGTGAAGGTGTAGTGGAAGCACCCTTCAATTGGTGAGAAGAATAGGGAGACAAATTAGTCTGTTACGCGTGCCAGATATCCTCCTCTTTTTAAAGTTTCAAGTACTTCATTTTTCTTACTTTTTGTTCGAAGACGAACATAATTTGTGGTGGTGGATAATGTAATTATCTCGTTTGTTGCTTTTTAAATTTTTCATATAATTACTATTTTACCCCTCCTGATATTTCCCCCGAGTAATTTTTCATGAGGTTTTTAAACTAGTTCCAATTTTTGAATAAAAAGTTATGAATTATGAGAATTTTAGAAATTTGAAAGGTTAAAGTTGTTAAAAAGTGTTTTTGGTGTATATTAGAGTTTTGAGTGTTGGAATAAAATTGTGTTGATCCCATCAGTTATGGGATATAGAATTTGGTCTGAGAGAGTTGATGACTTTTGATTCGAAGTCATTTTGAGGATTTGAGATCTTAAGTTAAAAATTTATGGAATTGTAGCCTTTGGATTGGCTTTGGTCAATATTCAAGCTACAGATGCTTAGATGGGAATTTTGAGAGTTCCATTGGATTTAGGGGATAATTTTAGGCCTAGGTGAGTCTTTATTGAATTTTAGAGGTTCAGAGTTTGATTTGACCATTTTAGGCGTTATGTTTATTTCTTTTGACTTATGAAGACTTAGGTTAGATGATCTCATATTTGTATTTAAATGGTAACATTGAGCCTGGAGCATCAAATTTAAGCTAGCAGCATAGTTGGATTGTCGAAAAAGGATTTCAAACAAATTCCAAAGGCCATTTCGAGTACCTGTGTGACTTATATGAATTGTTGGTTTCTGTTGTCTGGTGTACATTATGTTCATCACGATCGCATGTGCAACATCTCGTAAACCAAAATATCTAGGATTAAACAAAGAAACTAAGAATAGTTGTTTTTGGAAAGAATATGAGAAATCTGGAAAATCTTCTAAGTGTTTAAGTAAGTTTTTGGTTATTTTAAAATGGCTGTAACTTCTAGCTCAGGATGAGTTATGACCAAATCTTTATATGGTTGAAAATACCTTGAAGAGATCTTTCTAATGCCGCCGAGTTTGCGCATTTTAAATATAGTATAAGGGAGATATTTGGGCTATTGGATTGAGGAAAATCCAATCTAGATTTTAGTAAGGGTAAAGTGGTCTTTTCACCCTACTATTTCCTAATTTATTTTAAGGATTTATTTGGGGTAAAACTAAAAGTTGAATACGCTTAGGGATTAGGAGAAAACATAAGAGAAGAAGGAGAAAGGAGAAAAGGCTAAGAACTAGTTAAAAACACTAAGATCTTCGAGTTTAATTCGTCGGGGGTAATCCCTATAAGGTATGTGAGATCTTTCTGTGTTGGGTTCGTTCACCCACACACCAACATGTTTAATTCAGCGAATTTTGAATAGATTGGTTGATGAATATTAAAGTTCTTGATGAACAATTGTTGAATTCTTGTTGGTTGAGTTGTTGCATATTCTAGTAGATTGGATTTGTGTTCCTGAGTTATTTTTTGGGTCTAATCTATTGGGTATTAGATTTATTAGTGATTCGAAGTGATTACGGTGAGATCCATGAAAGATTAGAAGGCTTAGAAATGAAAAATAGAAAAGAAAAGTCGGAGGTCCCGTTTGAAAGGCCCTAGGGCGTCGCGCCAACCAGAGCCCCTCAAGACAACCTCTGTCTGATAGGCTCTGGAGCGCCGCGCCAGCCAGAGTACCTCAGACTAGAGTCTGTCCGTTAGGATCTAGCGCTCCACGCCTCTCAGAGCGCAAAGGTCACCTGGAGACCCCGTTCTTTCCCTATCTTTTCGTACTAGTTCCTAAGTGATGTACCTACTATTCCTAGTCGATTACAATACTCTAAGGTACATATAAACATCATAAAATCATCCACAAACATGAATCATGAACCTTGAATCCATAATTCAACTCAAGAAAAGTTAGGATCAAAGTAAAAGAAGTAAGGAAGTCAAGTCTAAAGCTATGAAGTAAGTTAAAGTAAAGTTTTTTAACTTCATTTTAAGGCTCAAGTTTAGAGTTAAAGTAAGAGTGAAAGTTGAATTCTTTCCTTCAAAATATATAAGGGAACTAAGTATTCCCTAAAGAGTTGAGTAAGATCAAAAATTTCAAGTCAAGTAAAGAGTAAAGAGTTGAGTTTATTTATCAAAAGATATAAAGGAACTAAGCATTCCCTAGAGAGTTTATAAATGTTATTACATTTAAGTAAAGAGGAAACTAAGATTTCCCAACAGAGTTTTGAACAACAAAAAGAAACATATATTCCAAGAGGGATTTTTAAAGCTAAAAAGGGTTGAGTAAATTATCTCAACCCAGAGGAAGGAGTTATTTCAAAAGCATGAGTTAAAGTATATTTTGGGAGTAGTATTGAGCACCGATGTGGGGATGAAAGTTCATATTAACTAAGGTCTCCATGTAAACCATGTAGCCATCATGGGTATTAATGGGTCCTACTTTTTAGATGATCACGTGAGTTTAAGCAGTGGATCCACTAGGTTGAGGATATTCTATACAACAAAGTATAAGACAATTCTGGGAGCATGGGCGAGACGTCGTATTACCACTTAGGCTCATAGTGGTGGTTGTCAGTTAGAGAAACTCCCTAGAACTAATTACTTTCATATATACGTAAAGTTGAGTTTGATACTACATTTTCTTTGATGAATTGAGTTGCTTTACTGTTTTACAAGGATTTATATATATCGCATGAGTTTTAAATTTCTTTATATACATATATTATGTTGAGTTATTCTTGAGTTGAGCAGACACAAGGTAAGCTCATCTTATTCTTATCAAGCCTAAGTTGTTCTTTAGCAATCCAACTCGCATACTCGTACATTACATATACCGATGTCAGTTGGCCTGCATCGTCTTATGATGCAGACCCAGGTAACCAGGATCAGCATCCAGCGCCTCGTTAATCCAGTTTGAGCACCCAGAGTCATTGGGCCTCCATGCATTTCGGAGGATCTCTTTTAAGTTTTTCAGTTTTCTTTATTAGAATGTTGTGGGGTCTGTTCCAACATTCATCTTATTATTTGTAGAGGATTCATACACAGATAGTCAATTAGTTCAGTTTCAGTCTCTTCTTATCTTACATTTTATATATTCAAATGTTGAGACTTAAGTGTCATTTTGGCCAAGACAACTATTTAAAGTATTTCTCATGAGAATGTTTCAAGTTTTATAATGGAGTTAAGACAAGTCTTCCGATGAGTTAAATAAGTCAGGCCAAGGGTTCGCTCAAGTCCGTAAATGGTTATTGGGTGTTGTCCACGTCCAGGGTATAGGCTCGGGGCATGAAAGCTTGGTCTTCTCTCGTTATCGCGCGAAGCATTTTTGCGTGCATCATGATTGTTTGAAGTCTAGTTGTGATCGTGATGATCAACATAAGTGAATTGACCTTTCTAACAAAACACAATCATGAGTTTTTGGTCATCATGATCGCGATGGGAATTTTATACCTGGGCAGAATGGTTTATAACAAATTGGGGTTTTGATCCCATTTCACCATTTTGAGTTACGATAGCTTTGGTGTGGCGATTTGAATAAGATTTTTAGAAGAAATAGTTGGGTAACGATACCTACTCTTAAATCTTCATTTGCCCATTTTTATTAATGAATTTAATATCCAAATTAAGGTTTTGGAATGATAGGTTTCTTCAAGAAACCAAAAAATTGATAAAATGGTGATTTGTAGCCAAATTTTAAGTCGTTTTCACTAATGATTTCAAATACCTTGGATAACGCTTTCTAGTAATGATTTTTCGATTCATACATCATTTTCATAATTGGATTTTTAGTTGTTTTAACCTATTTTTCAAAGTGAATGATTTGGCGTTCTTATTTTAGATTCTTATTGTGATTAATCGTTTGATTATATTGTGTGCTTTGGTTATTGTTCGGAAAGAAAAAGTTCAAATGACTTTGACTAATTAAGACAAATCATTTGTAAGCCTTGTAGGATCATGTATTTCCCTTTTACTGTGTATGTTGAAGAGTAATGGGAATAATGTGACGAGTTCAATTATTTCAATCGATTGATCTTAATGAATAAAAAAAGGATTAATGGAAAAGGCAACGTGTTGATAATTGATCTTGTGAATTTTTTTTGTTGTGGACCTAAATTGTTGATTGAGGAAATGCATTGATGACATTATTATGAATTTGAATTACATGAGATGTTGTCTCTTCCTTCTGGTGTGAAATGTCTATTTGCATTGACTTATGTGCAACTTAAAGAGATATGTGATGATTATGTAGGAGAAAAATGGTTCCGATTAGGGAAATTAATGTCGAGGTCATTTTCAGTGAGAGTCGTTAACAAAGAGCGTGTTTTTAATACTGAGGTCATTGTCGGCAAGGGTTATATATTGATGACGAGTTCATTATCGAAGAGTGTTATTGATGTCGAGGTCATTAGTTAAACTATTTTTTACATTTAAATTTTCTCTATCTTTTGTAGGAGTACTTGATTCTATATAGAAATCCTAATTTCGTAAAAAAATAATAATTGAGTTTCCACGTTGTGTCTTTATTATTAAATTGATTTTATAATAATTTTGTTAAAACATTAATTAAATATTATATAATATATAAATAAGACACACAAAAGTTATGAAAAATATTTAAGAGTGAAAGTTACAAATAAGATAAAGAGATATGAGTTATAAATTATTTGAATGTATAATTTTATTTATCAAATATATTACTAATTATGTGTTGACTTTATTTGTAACAATAAATTAATATGTAAAAATAAGGGTGAGTAGATTAGAAAGAAAGAAACAAATGATCGATGGTTATAGCAGATGTGTCACCTTAAAATGTAATCATATTATAATATATAGATGATAAACTTTCTTAGTTATTGTCACGACCCTGGAGCACCCCTAGAAGTAACATGGCGCACTTGATCTCTTGGAGGTCTTATACTAGTCCATATTTATCATTCATAGCATTGTCATACGTAACTTTAGCGAAAAATTTAAAACTTTCATAGCACTTCATATGCTAGAACATCACTTCCATTATAAATATAAAATATCATAATACATAGTTAAAGACTGTAAGTCTCTTTGTCAACTTAGACTCAACATCATTCGAGTATAATAGGGACAAGACCCTTTCAACATAAATCATTAACTAAGCTATTACAAAACTTTACATAAAATATGACATAGGAAATCCTTGAACTTAAGGATCCCTTTCCTTGAGCTTGGGGAACACATATAAAGCCCTTCACCTTATAGACATCCTTTAAGTATCCGTAACCTAAACTTTGTGTGAAAAGGTGAAGAAGAATGGTGTTAGTACAAGAATGCACTAAGTATGACAACCATGCAAAAACATGCATTTAAAAGGGGACATTTTACTTTGAAACCATGCATCATGCCTTTTTGTGAAAACTTCATAAAACTTGATACAATAAGCATCATACAATTCACATACTTCATTTAAGCAGATACAATAGTCACAACATTACATAAAACCATGCATTGAATTTAAGGCACATTTAGAGTCACATTACAGTAACTACCTTTTCCTTTACAGTGAACTTTCTTTCATTTCACAATAACCTCTTTTTTCTTCCTAACTCCTTAACTTTTCAAGTAACGCTCTAGTGATACTTGGTGCAATGTATAGATAATGTCCCATTACACTATCCACACTCAAGCATCACCCTAAGGCTACAAGGTAATCATACATATAACCTAACCTGAATCATCAAACATATATACATATACATAGAGGCATAGCATTCATGATAGTACAAATTTCACATATAACTCCACATAATGCATAAACCTCATATAAGACTTATTCCAAGACTTCATGTAAATTAATACTACCAATAACATTTTCCTAGGCAATAGTCAATAACACATACTTGGACTTCGCTTCATAAAACATCATGGAACCCTACTCATAATCTCATTCTAAGCCTATTAGTGCAATGTACATGTGAAGTCCTATAACCTTACACATACTAAGTAAACCTACAAAGAGACTACAAGCCTTAACATGCACTTCATACATCAACAAGACAAGTATAGACTATCAATGATCAATAAGACCCACATTATGCATATAAGGTAAGACCACATCATATAGACTCATTAGGACTCATACCATGCATAGCATCAAAACAAGTAGAGGACACTACAATGTCATGCATAAGAAACATAAACATGATCATATACATTAGAACGACTTTCTAGAAATCCCTTCAAGAGCTACTTGTGCAATGCATAAGTGAAGTCCCATACCCTCACCTACACTAAGCAAATTTCCCTAGGTTATCCTAGTTAGGGTCCATAACTTTACTTTCATTTTCCATTTTACTTTAGGAAAACTATAGCCTTAACCAACACTAAGACCATGGGTGCTAAACATGGAATTTGGTGATGTAGAACCTTACACAAATGGAAGGTGCTCTACTTTGCCAAAGTAGAACATTAACATCATGCTAGCATATTAAATGATATCACAAGCTAGATCCTATGGGGCAAGCATAGTTTATGGAACTTGGAGACATATTTGGAAATATCACTCTATGCCCTTTGTGCAATGAAGATGACCACCCGTGAGGACTATGGTGAACCTACTTTCCCATATTGGGAAGGGACACCCCTCATCTTTAAGTTCACTCGGTGTTAAGCTAAGTTTTCTTTATTGAAAAGCCTTTACTAACATTATTTTATAAAAGTGGGCTTTAAGAGATCGACTCCCCATATGCTTAGCTCATAAGTCATAGATAAGAGTTCATCAACCTAAATCATGTGAGAAAACTTTTCACATGGACATAGCATATTCAAGCACCATCTAGTTTAGGATACCCTTGAGAACACCTTTCAAGAGCCCCTCTATTGACTAGATCATTATACATTCATAATGGACATGTTTTCATGTGTGTGTATACATATATGTGAGAAAAAATCTCACATAAACACCCTTAGACACTACTCATATTCATATTTCATCATATCATATACTCTCATTTACATTGAGTAATCACCCTAGGAGTTATTCTATTCAAGGTAGGTGTTGACATCCTTTGAATAGGAGCAACGTTGCGGTGACTCAATAAAAAAACAATTTCAAAAAGGATTTGAAAAGGTTAAAAAGGTTAAAATGAGTTTAAAAGAATTAAAGAGGGTTAAAGGGAAAGGGAGTCGCCACCTAATTTTTAGGAAAACTAGGAAACCAATTAATTAACTTAAAAAAGAGTCTACGAAACCAATTTGATTCTAGGTAAGGGGTTCAAGTTATTTTGAAGGTAAGGGATTAGACACCCTTCGAAATCCACAATTGTGGTACCCGACTGAGTTCATTTTTTCAAATTGAGGAAAATAAAATATTGTACAAATATAACAAACATTCAATATACACAATAAAATACAATAATAATATTGGCCTAAGGTTTGCCTAACATCGGTATATACAAGATAATGAATTTTAAAAAATGTAATTTCGAATAGCTTCAAAGAAGCAAGACTTGGGTACCTATAAACACACCTAGTGAAAGTGTTAGTAATAAATAAATATGAATAAAATTGAATATAAGAAATAATAATTTGAAATAAAAAAACTCGTCTTATTAACATGGGAGGCCTTGAAAATCGAAGGTAATTTCTTCATTGGCCAAATTTAACAAGTGTATAATATAAACTTAACTAAATTTTCCGTCTTTTAAAATGTGGAGACCTTTAAACCCGACGGAGAGATTTTTCATTGGCCAATTTTAACAACTAAAATATACAAACTTAAATTAAATTTCCGTCTTTTAAAATATATAGCCTCTAAAACCGAGGAGGGGTTTTTCATTGGCCATTTTAACAAGTAAATAATATAAACATAATTAAACTTTCCGTCTTTTAAAATGGAGAGGCCTCCGAAACCGACGGAAAGGTTTTCGCATTGACAAACCAACATTTACCATTAGATATCAATTTGACAAAGAACTAAAAGAAACAAAAATAATAATTAAGATAACAAATAATCTAAACTAATCCTAAATGTGGCTCTAACATTTTTAACAAAAGTTTTTCAAAATATTCTATTAAATCAAAAACAAATTACAGTGAGCAAAGAATATGGATATTCATCGACAATTATATATTAAAATGATTTGGAGCAACATTAATAACCACCAAATGTAGGCAGCAACAAACAAAACTTATATATCCACAATAATAAATAATAATGAAAATGATAGAAAATAAAATATCAAAATAATATAGCATGAACATCAAACTAATTAACTAGAAGGCTAATCAAAATATTGAGAATTATAAAGAACAAAGGAACGGTCGATAAATAATAAAACATAAATTTCAACAATTATAATTGGACAATAACACTAACAATATTAAAATTATCAACCTCCAGTGACCAAACTTAAAACAAATAAATATTGACAAAAATGTGCACACACTTATCAGAACACTACAAAAATCATTAAAATTCAAAACAATAAAACAACAACCAAATCAGTTTTAAAAAAATATAGATATTAAAGAAAAGTGTTCGCTAAGAAGAAAATTAACATTCACTGAAGTACTAAGATCAGTCCATTCTACAAAAGTATCAAAAGTAATGAGACTAAGATTATAAAGATGTGTTACTAGAATTACCGAATTTCACCGGAGTTGAGATTGCTTTGTTGCCGATTCGAATTGGAGCTTCTTGGAGCTATTTTTCGATTTGCTTGTTGTTCCTTGGAGGCACGCCGGGGTTTCTGGTGGTTTTAGGTGGTGATTTTCGACGGAAAAGAACTGAGAAAGATCAAGTTCAGCCAGTGGGGTTTGTTTGGTGGTGACTGACTGTGAAATTAGGTCTTAGGCCTAACTCACACCCCAAAACCTAGCTCAAAGGGAGGAGGATTGCCCAAGCCTTATAAGGAGTCCACCCAACTCATTAATCACCGATGTGGGACTTCTGTCATTCTTTAACACCCCACCTCACGCCCAGTGCTTGGTATCTGGAGCGTGGGCAATTTTAATTTTGGGGACCCCAACATCGGGTGAGACGGGCCCTGCTCTGATACCATGTGAAATTAGGTCTTAGGCCTAACTCACACCCCAAAAGCTAGCTCAATGGGGGAGGATTTCTCAAGCCTTGTAAGGAGTCCACCCATCTCATTAATCACCGATGAGGGACTTTTTCGGCGAATTTATCTCCGAAGAAGGAGGATGAAAAGTAAAAGAACAAAGTAAAAACTCTAAAAATTGAACCCTCAAATTCTAAAATTTATTCCACCACCCAAAACCTAATGGACCAACTATTTCATATATAGGGAGTTGAACACTATGGACCCAAGTTATGGGCTTGAAGTGTGACCCAAAAATTATCAATTGATAAAATATCTGTGCATGTAAATTGTATTCGAATTTGAATGAAATTTTAGACTGCGCAGAATATCAAATGAATATTAACAATGTAATAAAGAAAAAATGAATAGGAAAACATGTAATGAACGTAATCAATTACATGTAAAAAAAATGTAATTTAACAGAAATAATAATTTTATAAAAAATGAACAAATATTTGAATGTCTAGTTGTGACAAAATAATTTACACATAATAATCGATAAAATCCTAATACTTTGGGAAAGAGGATGATTATAAACAAATTTCATTAAAATGACAAAAACATGTATTTTGAACTATTTAAAATAAAATACTAAAAATGTATTAATTTTAAAACTATCAGACCGAAATTTGATTTCAACAATAGGCATGTGCAATACATAGGCTCATACCCTTGCCCACACAATTACACCTATCAAGTCATCCTAGTTAAGACACACATAATGCTTCACAGACATATACTCTACATGCATAGTAGTATAAATTAGTGCATATGAGAATTATTCATTAGACACCATGAATCTATACCATTTATAAGTATGCATGAGGTGTGTGTACATTAAACAACAGATCACATAACGGCAACAATCTCTAACATTGAGGAAGCCACCTTACAAAGGTCACAATACACATTCACGTCCGTTAAACCATAGACAACTCACATATACAGTAATAGGAACTATAGACCACACACAACAACATTATAACATAGGAGATAAGACATCTTCATCATTGAAATCTAAGACTCCTAATCATGCTTAAGACCACACATTCGTGTAGGGGTTCATAGGTAGGGTTCATTCATCAATAGACTTCATTAATGATAAACATGTAGACAAACCTAACCCTAACAACCTTATTCACATATAGAAAGCATCATCACTACACCTAAAACATGATACTAGATTAGAAGACAAAAGCATACAACCTCATGAGTGTGATCATCATAACCACACTTCACCAAAAATCAATTTGTGTTCAATACCATGATCATAACATGTAGATATGTAAACAAGAAGGTAAACACCGCCACCATAAGTGGACCATACCAATTAACACAATTCAGTGTCAATTCTATACTAAATAAGAGAGAGATCTAGGCCAACTCACCAATACTTCCAAGATATGATCACCATTGATAAATTCTCAACAATTCATATTCAATTCACATGAATAATAATAGTAATAGGCAATTCAACATAATTGAAACATAATTCAATCAACATAGAGTCAAGATCACAAGACCCACATTATAGGTCAATTTGAGAAATTAGAAGGATTGTGGGTTCTTCATGGAATTAGATTAAAATTCAACTTAAAATAATTGATTAATCGTAAATTCATCATTACAATACTTTTGAAATCAATTTGACAATGAACCCATGACTAGATGGATAATTGAGAATTTTTGTCTTTGAATCACTTTTGAAAATCCTTGATTGATCTCCTTAGATGAATGAATAACTAAGGATGAAGGATCACCATACCTTATTGGTTGAAGACCCATGAGAAATTTGAGAAGAAACCATGAAAATCCAGCCCCTAGCTTGAACTTGAGTTTTCCCTCCAATGGAAGTTTGATAGAATTTGGAAGAGGAGAGATTTTGGGATTTTTGATATTTTTATTGTGTTTGGGGTTTTGACTTGGGAAAGGGGTTAAATAAGTCTTAAAAACTGTTTATAACCTTCTACCAATGTTATCAAAACACCCCCATACTTATTTGAACTTTTAGACATGTCAAACTTAACTTTCATTGTCGGAATCTTCGTCGGGGAGCAAGTCCGCGACGCGGAGCTGTTTCCGCATGATTTTTGAAATTAATTCATAAAATAGTATAGTCCGCGTTGTGTCCGCGACGCGGACCAAACTCTTTGCCTAAGTACACCCTAGTCCGCGACGCACACTCATTTCACCCAAGAGCAAAGTTTTGCTGCCTTGGGCAGCTTCTTGGCCCAAGGTTGGATCCTCTTCAAGGACCCCTAAGGCGGTCCTTGGGGAATCGTGTCTGGACGTTTTGGCCCTAAATACGATTAAATACATGTTAGGAACCTTTACTATAAATTTGAGCACCAAAGAACACATAAAACATGCAAAGACACAGTAGAACATTCAAGCACGTCCAAGGGCTAAACTTTCGAACGTCTCGGACGTTCTTGAACGGTTGACCTTCAAATGACTTCAAATTAAACATCTATACTTTAAAACACTTAATAAATATAGTTTAATTCTCTTTAGACACATGTGAGGCTTTAAGCGCCTTAATTCATTTTGAGGGTCCTTACAGTTATGTTATTAAGCTATATATATATATATATATATATATATATA
>NC_028639.1:52973408-52979331 GCF_001406875.1 Solanum pennellii
ATATATATATATATATATATATATATATATATATATATAGATAGATAGATATATATAACTTGCACTGTTATATTGACAAAGTAAATTGAAAATGAAAATAAAAATATGGGATAATGCACAAGTATCTCTCTAACCTATGACCGAAATTTCAGAGACACATCTAAACTTAATCAAGATTCTATTACCCCCAACTCATTCAGTTCATATTTTTGTGCACCTTTTGTGCTGATGTGGCACCTTCAACCACCCAAGTTGGTTGTTTTATACACACTCGTCTGCCATGTCTGTAAAAAAATTAATTAAAAATATTTCTTAATTTTTTTAAAAATAAGTTTTCGTAATTTTTTATAAAATACATTTTTAATTTTAAAAAAGAATATTCTTATTTTTTTATTTTTTTCTCTTTTATTTTTCTATGAGTTTATTTTCTTTGTCTTTCATTTTGATTTGATTTCAGATGTCTTGTATTTAGAATAAGTTAATTTGGAACGAATATCAAAATAAGTGAAAAATCAAATAAAGCATAAAAATATTAAAACTTTAAAATTAAAGGACATTTTTAAATTATTTTTTAAAATACACAATTTATTAAAAATAATTAAAAGTGAAAAGATAATAAATTAAATTTGAAAAAATTTTAAAGTTAAAAATAATAAAAAAAATATTTTACAATGAATATGTGTACTAACTAATTACAAAGCGATCAATTAAAAAATGACATGTGTCCACTTTGTGCACTCATCACTTGCCTTTAAGAGAGTGTGCACACTCTATGACATGTCAGCGTTTGTGGTGTATTTATTTCATTTTAAATTAGTTTGNCACAGTTTAGGAGGATACTTATGCATTTTTTCTAAAAATATTATAGTTACACTTTCAAAAAAAAACTAGTGATGAAAACGGATAGTTATATATTCAAAATAAACAAAAAATGATATAATATATATAGAACTAATATTTATTTTTTAATTACTTTTTTTACAAGTATGATGAAAATATAACTGTAGATTGTCATTTTCTTTATTGAAATGGAATAATTATATTCATTGTGCTTGATATAAAAAAAAGTAGGATAATAGACGACCAAATGAGTAGTATTGTCAGTACATCTAAGCTAAGTTATTAATACAAACCAAAGTTAAAAAAAGTTCTAGTAAAAGTAGTTACTTATAATTAGTCAATGTATTAGAAAAAAATCTATCAAAACTAAATTTTAATTATGCTTCAAAAGTTTCTTCTATCATCTTGCTTTGTTAGTAGATCCACTAACATATTCTGCTTTCTATGTCAAATTCTTCAACATATACTACAAATTGAATAAAAAAATTCAACATAATTATTAATAAATAAAATATTATGTCAATTAAAAATAATTATATCAAAAGAAAGATAGAAATCTAATTCATAAAATATATCTATAAATTATTTGTTCAATTGTATTAAAAATGAACAATAATCATTTCTTCAAATCTAACAAATATTGTAATCAAGCTAAAGTATATGATTATGACGTTTGTATCAATCACAAATTGATTGTTCGAGAAAACAATCATACATATTGTTTATTATTACAAAGATATTTTTTTTATCATACTTGGTTGACCGACGGTAATACATGGATTAATAAAATATTAACAAAGCACGAAAGTGTTAGGATCGATATAATCAGGTATCATGCGGAAGCTAACAAAACAAATCTTGAAAGACTACGAGTAAGAAGACAAACGATAAATATACCAAAAGTCACAAAGATTTATCGTGATTTAGTTAAGCGACCTATGTTCACAAGGAGATGAGCAATTTATTATAGATATAAGAGTATAAAATATAGAGAGAAATAACATCTTCCAATTCACTCGAAATACAAAGAGGTTTACACAAGTGAATGCTTATTAATTTAGAAGGAACGGACCTCTTATTTATGAAATCTTAAATATTTTCCTACAAGAAAAGGACTAAACCAAATATGGAGACATTATGTTTTCATTTTAATAAAAGGAAAACATATTTATGATAAGAAACTTAGGGCAAATATCCAATGAATCTCCCCTTGGCCTGAATTTGTGACAGAATAAATTTGCTCCAACTTCTTCACATAATCTTCAACCACTTCATCTTCTCCAAAACCTCCTCCATCAAATCTATGTCTTGACATTGAGAACCTCTTTGAAACAATTTGTCCAAAAATAATCTTCATATATTGTCGAATAGGTTATGATTAGAACTACCACCAATATAAACACCCAATTTTTAACCAGGTTTAACCATTGATTATCGAATCACTGAACTGGGCTCTGTTATTGAACCATTAGACTTGACTCTATCATTAAACCTGACTCTAATACCACTTGTTATGATCAAAATAATCATGTGTCATGCAGAAGCTAACAAAATAAATCTCGAAAGACCATGGTCAAGAAGACAAACTAGAAATATATCAAAAGGCACAAAGATTTATCATGGTTCAACCAATCGATTTATGTCAACAAGGAGATGAGTAATCTATTATAGATATGATAGTACAAAATATAGAGAAATAACCTCACCCAATTCACTCAGAATACAAAGAGGTCCACACAAGTGATAACTATTGGCCGACAAATTCTATCCCTTGACCAAAACTCTCAAAGCCCCTCGGACTACATTGTGAATGTTAATTAAGTTAGAAAGGACAAACTTTTATTTATAATATCCTAAAGTTTTTCCTATATGAAAAGGAATAGCCAAATATGGAGACATGATGATTTCCTTTTAGAAAAAGTAAAACCTAATTATTGTAAGAATAAAGACTTTAGAATGAAATATTTCTTACCTTTGTATACTTCTCTTTTTGTTATATGTAACTAAATCACAAACCAATATGATGAATAAGAGAAAAGATAATATTGAATATGAATCTTCATGAAATAAAATATGAATTTATATAGGAGAATTAATAGAGGAAATGAAAAGCAAGACTTGAAATTAAAATATTCTTATCTTTCATGTACTTTTTTTTGTTTTATGTTAGTTCATTCACAACCAATATGATGAAGAGGAAAAAGGATAATTTTGAATGTGCAAAACTAAGGGAAAATACACAAGTATCCCCCCAGACTATGACTGAAATCCCAGAGACACCTTAACTAAACTAAGGTCCTATTACCCCCTAAACTTACTTTTTTAGTAATTTTGTGTACCTTTTTGGATTACGTGGCATCAAAATATCTCTCACACACCTCAATTGTGTGCAGTCATAGAGTGTGCCATGTAAGACAAAAGGTGCACAAAATTACAAAAAAAAAAGTTCAGGGGGGTAATAGGACCTTAATTTAGTTAAGATGTGTCTCTGGAATTTCGATCAAAGTCGAAGGGGGTACTTGTGCATATTCCCTAAAGCTAAACATGAATTTATTCAGGTAAATAGAATATACCATAACACATCATAAACTTACAAATTAAAGTTTGAAGGTTATGAACATAAAAATTATGGGTGTTATAAAAATTAATAAAAATTAAAGAGGTGTAACCATGATTACTCCTGATAAATAAAGAGAAAAGAAATACAAACACCATCAAAGTTGTCCCGTATTTGCATAAAGACACCTTTACTTTTAAAGTGTCTTATCACCCCACAGAACTATTTAATTTCTTTATAAATAGGCCATTTTGACCCATTTTCTCTTCTATGTAGTGGCGCGTGTTGCTCAACTCCCTATGATATAATTCAACCTGACCCGACCCTATTCTTTAAAGAGAAGTCATCTTCTCCATTTCTTTTCTTCTCTGTTTGGCTTGCACCTTCAAGAAATTTCCATTAATTTTTGTTCATTCGGACTTTTTTTATTTGGCTATCGAGTTAGGTGACAACAAAAATTTTGAATGTGGGATTGCTATTAATTGCAACCCTTTTGATAGCAAAACTCATATCTGCACTAACTTTCCTAGCTGGAGCAAATGGAAGCTATAGACCTAAATGACTCCAAGCTCGTGTGCACTGTGAAACAACTCCAATTTCAGTCTCACAAATTCGTTTCAGATCACCATAAAGAGAGCCATTATTGTCTGGCAAGATAACGACCAGGAGATCAAGCTCCTTCGATAGCGATTGTAGCTTTGTGATGACATCATGAATCGTGTTTTCAAGACTCTCTCAACTTGATTAGGGTGTGCACTTATGCAGAAAAGGATTGGGGTTGATGTTCATTTTGGATATTCCACACATTTGTGCTAGCTCAGAACAAAACCCATGTGTAACACTTTCTTGCACATTGCGAGAAAAGTTGATGCAGATCCAATTGACAACAGTTCCTCCATTAACCATTTTCTTGTTCATCATGTTCCATCGGCCAACTTGTGGCAGACAATCTTTTTCTCAGCCATTATGGCCAATTGTGATGCTTAGACAGGAGCATCCATAGCTTGGAAGTATTTACTTTGAATTTATTGAACAAGAACATCACATTCTTCATTGGTCTAGAAGTTTCTCACCAATAGTGGTTTCTTATTTTCTTAGAGAAGATGATGAAGTGGTCAAACAAAGAGTATCAACGTTGATCTTGTTATGGAAAAAATTGTGAAATCAAAAAATTAGGGCTAATAATGATTATTTTGGGTTTAAATTTGGGGAAGATGACATAAATTGTTTAAATAATTAATAATAAAGAAAAATAATGGCATATGACACCTTTAAACTGGTCCATGACAGTAAAAATAATGCATGATGCACCTCGTGTGCGTGGTAACAACCCAGACTATGAAATGGGTCAAAATGACCTATTTACAAAGAAATTAAATACGTCTGTGAGGTGATAGGATACTTTAAAAGTTAAGGTGTCTTAATGCAAATACGGGACAATTTTGATGATGTCTTTATGACTCTTCTCATAAATAAATCAAATAATAAATAGACAAATACTTAAACTATTATCATTTTATGATTAGAAAACAGAAAGAAAAAAAAAGAGGAAAAAAATAAATTTATTAAGAGTAGAAATTAAAGGGGTGTGAGTTATGAATAATTATTTCTTGTAAATTAGCATATGAAAAGTTTTTGTTGTAAATATTCCTCCAAAAAATTTCATTTTAGTTTCACCAATACCACCATTAAAGAGTAGAATTTCAATTACAAAAGGCTTACAGAGTAAGGAAACAAAGAAAAATTAATTTAGATCTAATTTAAGGATTAAGACTTTCATTCTCAATGTCACTCTTTTTTGTATGAAGACAAGCTTAAAAGGACTTTTTTTATGTATGAAGACAAGTTTAAATGGAAGAAAAAGAGACTATAAGGGTGTAGGTGGAGGTGGTCATCGTGGATTTTGATTGGGAGAGGTGGAAAGTTGGAGAAAGGTGAGAGAAATAAGAATTTACTTACAAAAATTATATTATCTTTTATTTAATATTCTGATTAATAATTTTTAAAAATAGTTAATATAAATAAGGGAAAATGCACAAGTACCCCCTGAACTTATTTTATAAGTAATTTTCTACTATACTAAGGTCCTATTATCCCCCTGAACTTATTTTATAAGTAATTTTCTACCCCTTTTCGACTTATGTGGCACAAGCTTGAAAAAAATCAATCAACGTTGGGCCCACAAGATAGTGTCACGTAGGCCGAAAAGGGTAGAAAATTATTAATAAAATAAATTTAGGGGGGTAATAGGACCTTAGTATAATATAAGTGTGTCTCTAAGATTTCGGGCATAGATTGAAGGAGTACTTGTGCATTATCCCTAAAAATAACTATGACGTATTATTAATTTATGTGACATCGATTTGACATGTCATCTAGTCTAGGGACAGTGGGCTACACACATGATAGAATAGGCTTAAAAATCATTTTTTGATTGAGTTTAAGGGTTAAGTTGGTAAAGAGCTAAGTAGAAGGATCCACAATACAAATACGTACAATTATAAAAAAATCATTAGATCATTTCGT
>NC_028639.1:52979741-52990015 GCF_001406875.1 Solanum pennellii
ATATATATATATATATATATATATATATATTACTTTTTGTATAATATCAAGGGAAATAGGACATGATTTTCAAGTGATCATTTTCAATCATTACGTCTCTTCTTGAAACAAACTAAGAATGTTGAATCTAAAAAAGCCTCTTTTAACTCTTTGGTGCGCTTACTCATATGAAACTATACAAATATTTCAAACAATATGAGTAACTACTTTCAAGCATTTTCTTAAAATCTCCTTAAAGGAAAGGTACACCTTAATTTCATTTAAATTTTCCAATTAAGTTTAACAAAGCTCAATGAGGCCAACACGATAAAAGAGATAACGGAGATGGTCAATCAAGGGAAATTGTATGGTGGTTCAACATTGTTATAGAGAATCGAATTAACTGCATTTAGATATATGAAGCATTGGAAGACTAACTTAGTTAGGGAGCGCTTTAGTCCCAATGTGGGACTTTCTGACACGAATTTGAATTTAGTCAGATTTCAATGTGGGTATCGAACACCGCTGGGAGAGAGAGGTAGTCTTAAGCAAGATTGGAGAGATAGATTCATTGTATCCAATTTTAAACAAAAAGAATAGTATTTATTATTGGGAGTGTAATTGAAGATTTTTAATAATTTTAATTTGTTTGACAAGGGAAAAGACCGCAAAATAAAAGGAACAAAGAGTAATCAGGAAAAGGATTAAAAATATCCCTCGACTTTATTTTATTAGTTAAATATACCTCGCTGTTAAAATGAAGTTATTTTTACCCCTGCCGTTTACAAACTTGTCAAATATACCCCTCAATTGGATGGAAAATCCTAAATCAACAAAAATAACCCGATTTACTTAAATTAACCAATTAAAACTCGATCCAACCCGACCCGCTTATCTTTTAACCCACCTATATTAATTTTTAATTTAATCTAATTTATTCACCATCAACATATTTCCTACTGTTCATCTTCACCTCATCTCATGAAATCCCCCTTTTCGTCTTTTCCGTAACTCCTTGTTAAATTTGACAAGATTCAAAAATGGATTAATGAGAAGATATTGTAGTTAGGAGGATAATTTTTCATTGGTAGAAAAGTCAAGATAGCACCTTTTGTAGGTGAAATTTAGGTGAACTATAAAATTGTTTCACAAGGTAAATCTTGTCATTTTGACATATTGTGATGTCATGGATGACATCAATAGGAAGAATTCACTCCTATAAATAGGTAGCTCCTAATTCATTTGTAATATACATCTTACTTGCCCTCTCATCTCCTACGGTATTTGTTCTTCTTTCTCTCTTGTTGAATTTTAGTTGTACTCTTTTGGAGTGAAATAAATATTGGTTGGTTGTGTACGAGGAGTAGGCAAAAGAAAACAAAAATTTATCAAACCTCGTTAATTCTTCGTGTTCTTTTTATTGTTGTCTCATTTACTATTTATTAGTTACCTTTAGATATAGTAGTTGTGATTTCATCACTCTCCATATATTTGACTTCCGTAACAATTGATATTAGAGCCAAGGTATTATCTGAGTATGCTCTGTGGTTGCAATATAGTTTGAACTTCCACATCAGAAAAAGATTTACTTTGGTCACTACATTGTTAGCTAGTAAATAATATTTGCAGTAAAATGGGAGACAAGAAAAATGATGAGTCCACATCAAGTGTCAATAATACGTCATCATTGGCATCTCCTCTTATGATAAGAATTGTGTCAAATGCAAAATTTGCAGTTAAAATTTTTGACAGGTCAGGACATTTTGAAATGCGGCAAGACGAGGTCCTTGATGTTCTTTTTTAACAAGGGCTAGATATTGCAATTGATGAAAGAAACCAGACGGTGTAGGAGAAAAAGATTGGAAGATTATCAATCGTGTGCTTGCGGTACCATTCGATCTGACCTAGTAAGAGAACAAAAGTATCCATACACGAAGGAAACATGTGCAAATAAATTATGGAATTCATTGGAGGAAAAATTCTTGAAGAAAAACAGTCAAAATAAACTTTACATGAAAAGAAGACTGTTACGCTTCACTTATATTCCTGGTAGCACAATGAATGATCATATCACCAGCTTTAATAAGTTGGCAACAGATTTGTGGAATATGGACGTTACTTTTACGGATGAATATATGGCCTTAATATTGTTAAGTTCACTTCCCGATGAGTTCAAGCATCTTGAAACGACTCTACTGCATGGGAATCATGAAGTATCTCTCAAAGAAGTTTGTTCTGCCTTATATAGTTATGAACAAAGAAAGAGAAAAATAAAAAGGCGGAGAAGCAGAAGCATTGATTGCGAGAGGTCATTCTCAAAATCATATGAGAACGAAGAAAGACAGATCCAAGTTAAGATCCAGACTTCGCAAAGATGAATGTGCCTTTTTCCGAGAAAAAGGGCACTGGAAGAAATACTGCCCAAAGTTGAATATAAAAGCCAAACCAAATAATGGCAAGACTGTCATGGATTCAAATGTGTTTGATTGTGATGACTCCAATTACTCACTAGTTATGACAGATCAATCTAAACCATTTGATGTATGGTTGATGGACTTAGCTTGTAGTTATCATATGTGTCCCAATCGGGACTAGTTTGTTGATTTATAAGAAGGAGAATGTGGAGTTATTCACACCGCAAATAATAATTCTCTTACCGCACATGGTATTGGTTCAATCCGATTAAGGAACCATGATGGATTAAGCAGAACATTTAACAGATGTTCGATATGTACCAGATTTGAAGAAAAATCTAATTTATGTTGGAGCCCTAGAGTCCAAGGGGTTCAAAGTCATTGCAGGTAATGGCGTGATGAGAATATGCTTTGGCTCACTCGTGGTAATGAAGACAATTCGAAAGAAATAATAACATGTACCACTATGAAGGTAATACAGTTATTGGGACAGGGGCAACAACATCCAATGACGAAAAGGAGACAGAAATGACCAACCTGTGGCATATGCGCTTGCGACATGCTGGAGGAAAATCCTTGAAAACTTTATAAGATCAAGGATTTCTAAAAGGAGTAAAAACTTGCAACTTGGAGTTTTGTGAGCATTGTGTCAAGGGAAAGCAAACAAGGGTTAAATTTGGAACAGATATTCATAATACTAAAGGTACTTTGGATTATGTTCATTCAAATATTTGGGGTGCTTCCAAAACACCTTTACTAGGTGGGAAACACTATTTTGTAACCTTTGTTGATGACTTTTCCAGAAGATCGTGGGTGTATACAATGAAAACAAAAGATCAAGTATTGGGAATTTTTCTCAAACGAAAGGCGATGATAGAAACTCAAAGTAGCAGAAAGATCAAGCGTCTTCGCACAGACAATGGTGGAGAATACAAAAATGTTCTTTTTCAAAAAAAATGTGAGGAAAATGGCATCGTCAAACATTTCACGTCAGAAATACACCCCAACAGAATGGAGTGGCAGAACGCATGAATCGAACATTGCTGGAGAAGGTTCGGTGTATGTTGTCCAATGCTGGCTTGGGCAAAGAATTTTGGGCTGAGGCAATAACATATGCATGTCACCTCATTAATCGCCTACCATCTGCTGCTATTGGTGGGAAGACACCATCTAAAAAATGGTATGGAAAACCTGCTTAAGATTATGGTTCTTTATATGTATTTGGCTCAATTGCATATTATCATGTAAGAGAATCAAAATTGGACCCTAGAACAAAGAAAGCTTTATTTATGGAAATTACTTCTGGAGTCAAAGGATACCGTTTATGGCGTCCGGAGACAAGAAAATTTATTTTCAGCAGGGATGTTACCTTTGATGAATCTACCTTGACAAATAAAGTAACAGTTGAAGAAGTCAAACAAATTGATGGTGCTTCAAAGCAGGTGGAGTTTGAGGGAAAGATAATTTTCCCAACTCAGGAATCAAACGAGGAAACAACAGAAGATTTTCCTCTTGAAGGAGAGTCAGTCGAAGAGGAGATTTCATCTCAAGAACCTCAACCACAACTTTAATCAATAGCAACGACCAAGCCAAAAAGGTCAATAAGAAAACTTGTTCGACTCACAGATATGGTGGCTTGTGCTAACTCAATTGCAGTCGATGACATTCTTACCATTTATAAAGACGCAGTCTAAAATTCCCAAGAAGATTTTGAAAGAATGTCATTGATAAATAAATGCAGTCTCTTCATCAGAATCATACATGGGGATTGGCCAATCTCCCGGAGGGCAAGAAAGCAATTGGGTGCAATCGAGTATTTGCAAAGACAGACGAATTTCCTAACCAAGAAGATGTTCGCTACAAAGCAAGATTGGTGGAAAAAGGATCTCAAAAGGAGGGAATTGATTATAATGAGGTGTTTTCTCCAGTTGTGAAATACTCCTCCATTAGAGTCTTGTTGGCTTTGGTAGCACACTTGAATTTGGAACTAGTTCAGTTGGATTTAAAAACTGCATTTTTACATGGAGACTTGAAAGAGGAAATCTATATGACTCAGCCAGAAGGATTCAAAGTTGATGGGAAAAAATATGGTGTGCAAACTTGAAAAATTATTGTACGGATTAAAATAATCTTCTAGACAATGGTAGTACAAACGATTTGATAAGTTTATGTTGCAGCAAAGGTACATAAGACGCAAATACGATCATTGTGTATATTTGCGCAAGCTTGAAGATAATTTCTTTATATATCTTCTCCTATATGTTGATGATATGTTGATAGCTTCTAAAACTCAAGAGGAAATTGAGAAGCTAAATATTCAACTAAGAAAGGAGTTTGAGATGAAGGATTTGGGTAAGGCAAAAAAGATTCTTGGCATGGAGATAAAAAGAGATAGACATTCAAAGAAACTCTATTTATCTCAGAAAGAATATTTGAAGAGAGTACTAAATCGATTCGGTATGAATGAAAAAACGAAGTCGGTTAGCACTCTGCTTAATCCTCATTTTAAGCTTAGTGATGCAATGTCACTTAAGAATGAAGCTAAACGAGAATATATGTCGAGAGTACCATACGCGAATGTTATTAGTAGCTTGATGTATGCAATCATTTGCATAAGGCCAGATATTTCACACGTTGTTGAAGTTGTAAGCAGGTACATGTATAATCCTAAAAAGGATCATTGGCAGGCTGTAAAATGGATTCTACGGTATATTCATATTACTGTAGATGTTGGTTTGGTTTTCGAGCAGAAAGATAGTCAATGTCTTATTGGATATTGTGACTCAGATTATGCAGGTGATTTGGACAAACGAAGATCAACTACTGGTTATGTTTTCACAATTGCAAATGCACCAGTTAATTGGAAGTCTACTTTGCAGTCAAAAATTGTTTTGTCTACCACTGAGGCAGAGTACATGGCAATTAGAGAGGCTGCGAAGGAAGCAATTTGGCTTCAAGGATTGCTTAGAGAGCTTGGTATTGGACAAGAAGGAATCACAATATTTTGTGATAGTCAGAGTGCTATTCAATTAGCAAAGAACCAAGTTTATCATGCAAGAACGAAGCAGATTGACGTCCGATATCATTTCATACGAGACATCATAGAAGATGGTGGAGTCATAATGCAGAAAATTCATACTACGGATAATCATGTCGATATGTTGACAAAAATGGTGACTGCGGTCAAGTTTCAACATTGTTTGAACTTGATCAACATTGTTGTACATTGAAGATTGAGGTTGAAGACACAATCAAAATTGTTGTTGAGAGAAAGTTGAAAATGGAAAATCTTGCCAAGGTGGAGATTTGTTAAATTTGACAAGATTCAAAAATGGATTAATGAGAAGATATGGTAGTTAGAGGATAATTCTTCATTGGTAGAAAATTCAAGATAGCCCCTTTTGTAGGTGAAATTTAGGTGAACCATAAATTGGTTTCACAAGGTAAATCTTGACATTTTGACATATTGTAATTTCATGGATGACATCAATAGGAAGAATTCACTCCTATAAATAGGTAGAAGCTAATTCATTTGTAATATACCTCTTACTTGCCTTCTCATCTCTTACGGCATTTGTTCTTCTTTGTCTCTTGTAGTATTTCACTTGTACTCTTTTGGAGTGAAATATATATTGATTGGTTGTGTACGAGAGTAGGCAAAAGAAAACAAAAATTTATGAAACCTCGTTAATTCTTGGTGTTCTTTTTATTGTTGTCTCATTTACTATTTATTAGTTACCTTTAGATATAGTAGTTGTGATTTCATCACTCTCTATATATTCGGCTTCCACAACACTCCCATTCTAAGCATCATCCTCCGTCATTGTTAAGTATTCATTTCCACATTCCATTTGAAACCATGCTACAATATTTTCTGTCCATTTTAAATAAAAGAAAAATATCACTGGACAAGCAAAGTAACAAAACCAGAGAATATTTTGATTTGGCACTTTTGTAACTTCTTTGGGAAGAGAATATTGATAATCAAATGTCATAGTTTCAGCAAACTAGTTTGGCCCAGTACAAAATTCTTTGTTTTTCAAAGAGAGGAACCAATATCATTGCCTCTTCAATATGAAGTCGAATAACTTCACTATAGCGATTCCGTCGTTTCTTCGGCCGGAAGATCAGGTGAAGTAAGAGATCTGCCAACCCATTCTCTTTCTCGTCGCTTTTGCTTTGCCATCATTTTATTGAATTTCTCTTTCCCTTTCTCTAACAAAGGATCGTGTACCACATTATTGTTGGGATCCTCACTACGAGAAATTTTATCCTTTGTTTTTGCTTTTGTGTATATCCAAAAAAAATGAAGATGAATATAGGTGGGTTAAATAATTTGTGGATCGGGTCGGGTTTAAATTGATCAATTTAAGTAAATTGAGATATTTTTATTGATTTAGGATTTTCCATCCAATTGAGGGGTATATGTGACAAGTTTGTGGACGACAGGGGTAAAAATAATTTCATTTTAACGGCGAGGGCACATTCAACTAATAAAACAAAGTCGAGTGGTATTTTTAACCCTTTTCCCTAAAGAAAATCACTATTGAAAACATAAGATTCCTAAAATTCAAGAAAAAGAGTAGTTGCTAATCCTACGGAATTAACGAAATTAAAAGGAATGACGGGGTTTTATCGCAATTAGGAGGAAGACCCTAATCCTACATAATTAGGATTACAAGATAATCGTAATCCTTTTCAAACTCAGTTTTGACATATATATATATCAACCGTCATAACATTAGTTTCCTAATTTGATAGTAAAAGCGATATTAAAACTGCAAAATATGGCCTAATCCTACACAATTTAGAATTGCAATGAAAGTAATTCTAATCCTTTTCAAACTAGTTTTTGACATCTATGTATACCCTCATAATTGATTAACTAAACTTAAACATAATACATCATTGTATTTGATCATGGCTGGTGGGAACTTTATGGCTGCTGATGAAGGGGGTTCGAGTACCCAGGGAAGTTGACACGTTACGTGGCGATTACTTGTATCATGGCAGCAATGGGAGGGTTGATCATTGGTTATGACATTGGAATTTCAGGCGAAGTTACTTCTATGGATCCTTTTCTCAAACTTTTCTTCCCTTCTGTTTATCGCAAAGAGGCCCTCGACACCTCCACCAATCAGTACTGCAAGTTCGACAGCCAGTTGCTCACCCTTTTCACCTCTTCTCTTTACGTGGCTGCCTTTTTCACCTCCTTTGTCGCTTCTTCAGTTAGTAAGAAACACGGCAGAAAAGTGACCATGTTCCTTGGAGGTCTCTTCTTCTTGTTTGGTGCAGTTCTCAATGCCGCTGCCTTCCACATTAGCATGCTCATCTTGGGTCGTATCCTTATTGGGATCGGAGTCGGATTTGCTAATCAGTCAGTCCCTATTTTTATTTGTCTGAGATTGCTCCCTACAAGTACAGGGGTACATTCAACGTCCTCTTCCAATTGGCCATCACTTTTGGGATCTTGGTTGCTAATATCGTCAATTTCCTTAGTGACAAGATCTCTGCTGGTTGGGGCTGGAGGGTTAGCTTAGGTGGTGCAGCCTTTCTGCGCTAGTCATTTTAATTTCGTCCTTGTTTCTCGACGATACTCCCAGTTCGCTGATCCAAAGGGGAAAAACAGAGGAGGCAGAGTAACTCTTGAAAAAGATCAGGGGAGTCGACAACATCAATGCTGAACTGAAGGACCTTTTGGAGGCGAGTGAAGCATCCAAGAAAGTACAACACCCATGGAAAGTCCTTTTCAGAGTCAGAAAGTACAAACCCCAGTTGATTTTATCAACGCTGATTCCGACATTCCAGCAGCTCACAGGGATTAACGTGGTCATGTTCTATGCTCCCCTGCTTTTTCAACCGCTAGGCTTTAAGTCCAACGCTTCCCTCATGTCTGCTGTCATCACCGGGGCTGTCAATGTGGGTGCAACTCTTATTTCAGTCTATTGTACAGACAGGTATGGAATAAAGGTACTTCTCCTCACGGGTGGCGTCCTAATGTGTGTGTTCCAAGGATTAGTAGCAGGTCTTATTGGGTGGAAATTCATAACTACAGGGATGATCGCCACTGTTTTGCCCCAGAGCTACGCAATATTAGTAGTTCTGTGCATCTGCATATTCGTGACAGCCTTTGCATTCTCATGGGTTCCATTGGGATGGTTAATTCCAAGTGAGATTTCTCCATTGGAAGTTCGATCTGCAGCACAAAGCATTACTGTCTCCATGAACATGTTATTCACGTTTGGGGTGGCACAAGTTTTCTTGAAGATGCTGTGCTGGATGAAGTTTGGGTTGTTCATCTTCTTTGCAGCATTTGTGTTCATAATGACTCTGTTTGTCTACTTTTACGTGCCCGAAACCAAGAATATACCCATTGAAGAGATGTCCCGAGTGTGGAGAGACCATTGGTACTGGAAGAATTACACGGATGATGTTGATACACAATCACCTGCAAAGGAAGTCGTCTTCTAGAGTACTATAGGATTATTATATTAGTACACTAGCTTTTTTATGCTACTTTATTTTTAATCTAGCAAATAAAACATTACTATGAAGTATTGTACATATTCTAAAACCATTGAAATTTTAGCATACATATAACACCATTTTTATTTTAATCTGTCAAATCAAATGTATTGTATTGTATATTGAATTGATTTTTGAGAGAAGGCAAACCCATCCCTTCCATAGCTCACAAATCTTAGCTAGCGCTACTAGATAGATAGATCGAAGATGGTGGTCTTCATCATCCACTTCCCAAAAGAAGTTTGTTTTGAGAAGACCACGAACTGTTGCAGCAGAAATTCTTGCAAGTTGCAAGCAATGACAATGAGTAAAGCAAATCTATAATTTGGTTGTTGGTTCAATTGTGAATCAAGGAGATAGAGGGAGAACAAGAGATTGTTCAAGTGGTATGGATATCCAAGTTCCTTTGTTCACGTCATAGCATTATACTACTTCCATTCAGTTTTTACACAACTATATAAGTGTACTACTCAAATAATTCAAATAAGATTGATATTTAGTGGTAAATGTATCAAAGTGAATAATATTATCAACATTGGAGAAAGAAACAAAATGTTCATGATATCGATTCTCTGCCTAGTATTGTTAAGGCTCTTATCACAATGGATGGAGAAGGAACACCAAACTTGAGAGTCAAACCTAGGAGGACGCAATTTTTTATTAATGATAATGTACTTGTAGTAGTCTTTAAGGACTACTTATTTAGCCTCATTTTGCATACATGAATACTCCTCTCATTCTAATTTGGATATTTATGTCCATTCAAACAATTCTCATTTTAACTTGTATACACCTAAGATGGGCGACACAAAATGTTGTCAAATGTGCTTATAACAATGAGCAACATAGACATTTGGATAAGTTGTTACATGAAATCATGTATCACATAGTGGAACCTAGTAGAGTAAAGGAAGAAAAATACAAAGGTTTAAGCTAACGTCTTCACACATTTAAGCTAAGTCACTAGCGAAAAAAAGAAGTTGGCAAAGCCACAGATTTTGTCCATTGCACTATGACATCTATTTTTCAACATTTTACACCTCAATTGGACTATGGATCTGCAGCCTTGCTTGCACAAAATAAAGCTTCTGCTACTGTCTTGAACTCGATCCTTTCAGCTATTTGGAAGGAAAGAGCCGCATAGTTAATCTGTATTTGAAATTTTAAATAGATGATAGATGTATCTCCTTACTTCTTTTTGGTGCATGTCTTCAATTACTGATGTGTCATTATAATTGTTTTTTAGCACAATACAACATCGACGATTCCATGGCCCAATGGATAAGGCGCTGGTCTACGAAACCAGAGATTCTGGGTTCGATCCCCAGTGGAATCGCTCTCCCCCCCCCCCCCCCC
>NC_028639.1:52990524-53025196 GCF_001406875.1 Solanum pennellii
CCCCCCCCCCCCCCCGGTCGTTGTTTTGTTTCTACTTGAAGGACATCATTTGCACATCTTTCTTTCTGTTTCTGCACTAAACTTTCATCGATGGCATTGGCAACAATTAAGGTAAAGAAAGCAAATTTCTCATCTTGTAAATGCATGAGACAAGGTGAACCAGGCAATGACGAGACATTAGGCATATATACTTATTTCTAACAAGACTTGCACTAAAAGGAGCTCATCAACATGTAGCTGAAAGCTATACTGGAACACAGTTGTGACTCTTCACTTTTCCAATTTAGATTTCTGTTATTTTAACATAATGGTCCAGTGCCACTTGGGTGGGCCGTGGTTCTTTCCCTGTACTGACAGACTGATCGTACTAATTCAATATCAGATAGGACCCATCATAGATCAACTGATCAAACCATCGGCAAATAGAATGGGTTATTGCTAACCTATAAACTCCTACAACAGTTAAGCAGAGAAACACACTGCATTTTGTCACAAATTAAGAGTATTGACACATCAAATTTTACAATCCTCAATCCTAACTGCCAGACGTTCTAACTAGTCAGAAAGCAACTGCAATGTGGCACTGCCGGTCAACATAAGAGCCATTTGATGACATTACACTAATCTGATAGTGCTTTCTCCACCAGGTGGTTTGCGCACACCGCCAAAGTGATCCCTAGATTCAATTTTTCCATCAGAGAATATATCATTACCACTCATTTCTTTCAGCTTAGCACTGCTCAGTGTCTTCTCCGCCGATCCAGGAGGAGTATCTCCCTTGAAAATGTCATTGCCTGTCAATTCTGCAAACTTCTGGTTATGTATTTTCTTTGTTGTCTTGACAACAGGTTCATCCCCAAACAAGATATTGCTTTGACCACCAGCAGGCTGCAAAATACAGCAAGGGTAATAAGAGCAAATAATAGAGTAGAGGCCCAAGTTAAGAAAAACTTAAAACAATTAAGCAATAAACATCAATCTTAGAGACCATCAGACTCGGGAGAAAATAGACCACTTAAGAGTCATTGATTTCTTCTGGTTTTGTTAAAATGTGTCTTATCAGATGGCAACTCTTTTTGTCCTTTGAATTCTTAAGCCACCTGAAGCACTACATCCAAGTTATTTGACCAGTTCTTATAACTTCCAGAGCGAGTTTATAATCATCTTACTGGATATTAACCTAAACTTCTCTCAACTTAAAAGCCACCTGAGGAATCTCGTCATATTAAAAACATCAACATTGTCCCAACTCTTTATCATTTGTTTCAAAGAATTATGAAGGCAACTCACATTAGAAACCCTAACAGATGTGCGTACAGTTCGTGGAGCAGGTTCACCCATGTCTTTGCTTTCTTTCGACCCCATCGAACGTGCAGCAGCCAGGGATCTAGGAGGAACTTCTTCAGGAGGGCCAAAAATATCATTTCCACTAAGCTCCTTTGTCTTTGCATCTGATAGCAGCTTCTTGACTTTGATATCTGACTCAATTTCTAAATTTCCACTCAACTCACGTTGCTTTGCCACTTCGGTCAGAGTGATAGGCTTCTTTGGGGAAACATTTTCTTCAGTACTGAATGAAATTTGGCTTATTCCATTTGCAGCTTGCTACAATGCACCATAAATATTTTGATTAAATCTCCATTCACCAGTTTCCAAATTTTAGGCTGCACGCTCACACTGTTTATCATTTTTCTTTAAAAAGAGGGAAAAAGATACCTGAACAATGCGCACTGATGTCCTGTTAGTAAAATTACCATCATCAGTTCCAGATTCTGATTTACCATCTTCATCATGATCAGAAAATATATTGCTGCCACTGATCTCCCTCAGTTTATACCCTGAACAAGGTTTGCTGAAGACAAGTTTCAACAAGACTTAGTCAAAAGGATCACAGTACATAACTTCAAAGTTGTTCTCGAGTCACTGGATTTTTCATTTCTTTTCCAAACAGGACCTCCTCTCTTACATCAGCTTCGTTCAATTTGTTACGAGTTAAGACAAAAACATCATTAAACACAATCCAGATTTTGCTTTCACTAGTCTGAAGATGTGGGAGAAAAGAGCCAACACAAAATTAAATGTCAACCTAGAAGTGCCATTCATCTCCACACACCTAACTGAACAAAATCACTGGTCAGTGAAGAGATAACAAAGGACAAGCAACTTGGCATTTCGTCCTCCATTTAATTCTTGGCAGCCTTTTGCTACTTATATAAGTTATATTCTTAAGCAATATTAGTTTCCGAAACATCATAAACAATTACTAATCTCCAAAATGGCATAAAAAATGTGCAAAAATGAATACAACCTATTTCAAGTAGACCAAAGATGAGGGCATTAATAGAATTGAGTAATTTTGGCTTTTCAAAGCAAACAAAGACCAGTACGAAGCTGTAATTTTCACCAATTTAATCCTGATGATGTCTGAATTTTCAGATTCTGGTAATATAATCTTAAGGGCCATAAAACTTGGCCTTGTTCATCATAGACTTTTTTTCCCTAAAATTTTGCCGAGCAGAGTTCTCACTTGTTAGTGAAATACTTGAAATTTTTACACTTTCCATCAGAACACTTCAGATGTCCCAGTTTTAAAACGCATGTACCAGAATCCAGATATCAACCGCAGAAGAAGAAAATGAAATGTCTGCAAATAAATGTCATGCATCACAGTATCACAAACAAGCAACTCAACTCCATGTATGGTGACACCACTTTGTCAACTCTATGTGTGTGATCATTTGAAATCACATTTATTTGGAGTTGAAATTTCATTTGGACATGTAACTTGGTTTTCTTAAATTTTATTTTTTCGCATAAATATGAAAACCCCATAATTTGTGAAAAGTGAGAACTATCAGAACTTCCCCAATTCTTATACAATCATACCAAATAGGTAAATTATAATTCATAAATAAAGTGTCGAAATAATAAATCACATATTTTCATGTTCTTTCTTATAAGTAAGTGTTAGCAATATAATAATTATTTCATAGGAATTATTTGGATATAAAGTTAATTTGGGCAAAAGTAAGACATTTTACGTGTGACCCTTGGTCATCAAGTTAGGGTCGCATGTAAAATGCCTCATTTTGGCCCAAAGTAACTTGATTTGCAAATAAGTCTTTTGAAATAATTATTATATTGCTAACAATCCCTCACATATTTTAAAAGAATTTGAGAATAAGATAAATTCAAAATAAAAGTGTTAATAACTCATCCTCACAGTTAGTAGCAGTTCAAGTGTTTTCTTTTAGTGCGGTGTGTTGATATCAACTTGTTATTTCTCATATGAACAGAAACTATATATTCTTGATACCACAAATTGTCGATGCTACCCCCATTAGTCCAATTCTGGTTGTCCTACCATATGCCAAACCATTTCCAGGCGTATCAATTATTAAATTTTCTGCTACTGGAAATTTCAAATGGTGGCAAGAATTTGGAATTTGGAATTTGAAATTGAAGTTAAAATTTGGTACAGAACTAATAAACAAATGTTGATTTCAAATTGGGGTACCAGATCATATGGCCAAACACCTACTTAGATTAAACCAATGATGTTGAAGACTTAGCTATGTGAAGTAATCAACACAATTGGGCTCATTGACCCCTGGCTCTACCGAATTTCAGTAATTAGGGCAACTTCCCAAAGAAATAAATCTCATTTTGATAGCATGAGAGATTTGGAGTCACATTAAACAAAGTTGCAATTTAAACAAAGAGCATTAGATATAGATCAGGAAAGACATGCATGAGCAGATGCATATCAGCAAAAATAATATGATAAAATGCATCAATCAGATCCAGGAGAAACATGATAATGTCGAGTAAAGATCTAAACATTTAAAAATTAAGCATGCTAGAACAAAGAGATTAATCAATGACTTTTGTGTCTGTGAGTTACCGTTTGTTCAAGCTATCAGCTTCTTCATCAGTTAACTGACCACCAAACACAGCCTTACTAATTCCATCAGAAGGCTGCCAGCGAAAGGAGCAAAAATATAAGCAAAACCACCCAAATGGCGCAATAAATTAAAATGACCAAATAAATGACTCGCCTGATGAGAACGAGAAGCACTGCGGGAAGCGGCGACAGAGGAAGAGTTAGAGGACGGCGGAACCTCCGACCAGGTGAGCAGATCGGCGGTGGTGGTATGGGAGCTCCGTACAGGTGTTGCTCTATTCATCCTCAACTCAGCTGATACCTCCACTTCTCTTTTGCTTTTACTTTAAAATATCTCATCGGAAAAATACAATACAAATTTATGTGTTTGTCTAACAAAATTTTTACTTTAATTTTAAAAATCAAATACTCCATTTGGTGCAAAATATCGGAGTGAGTACTGTTTTGTAGCATTGATTACTTTATTATCCAAGAAGAGCAAAAACCAGCAACTTTGATAACGCTGTTAAAGGCGTTAGCCACATGTTTTTTTCAACCTCATGGGAGTGGGACCCGCTATACAATGAGTTCTAAAATTAGTTGGCGCCTCACGGTATTGGAATGGTCAGTTTGATCGGCTTTAATGTATATTATGGTTAATCCTTTGTAAATACATTAACTTAGATAATATATTTATTACTTGTTTAAAAAAAAAATTATTTAAAAAGGAATAGTCTTTTTCCTTTTTTGATAATAATTTAATTTTAACTTTTCATATGATATGTAAATTACAAGAATTTTGGTACATTTGATATAACTTTAATTTAGAATCATAAAATTTAAAAGTTTCTTTCTTTTTTTAAATTTCGTTTCAAGTCTAACTAGGTCACCCTTTTTAAAACGGAGGGAGTATTTATTTTGATTACTTGATTTGGATTAATTGATAGGAAAATGTTTTTCTAATTATTTTCATTTGTTTCATATATATAAATCTTCATACATAAATTACAACTTAAAGCAAATTGAAATTCGTTATTACTCATTAAATATATTTTCCTTCTAATTAAGTAGAAGGAAAGTTGAATGTAGTTTGTCACACAGGGTACCATACTTGATCCTGAGTTGATTGGGGTGGGCATGCACGCTATCACTAACAAGTTACAAGGCACCTAGAGCAGCTCCAAGTGCAAAGACTTGATAATCATCAACCCTAAAAACATTACTACTATTACACCCACAATAGTCCATGCAAGCACATGATGATGATGATGATCTTCTCAACTTAGAATTAATATTTTTCTTCACTTTTATTGTCTCTATTACCCTTATCTTCATTGCGATTTGCACTGCCATTGGCTTCACATGATTCTTTTTATCCATAATTGCCCACTCCATAATCTCCATGTTTTTCGACTCAAAAACACTTCTCCATGGAATTTCAGCCCTTCCAAACATGCTTGAACCACCTAAAATTGGAAGAAGAAGATTTTTTCTTGAGTGAAGTTCCACGACCACACTACCTTGTTTGAGACGATTAATGGAATCTTGACTTCCAGAGCAATCCAATGAGAAAGACTCATCCCAAAACAAGTGATCACCTGGGATTATTTCTTGGCTCTTTATTTCAACTCTTTGATCATCTCCTGAATAAAGATAGCATCTAACAAACAAACTCCCTCCTAACAATGTTCGATCCACGTTTCTTGCTCTTATGATTTGTATTTCACAACTAAGAGATGAATAATTCTCCATGGAAAGTTTTGTTATATATGTTTTTGAGTTGGTGGGCTATATATAGAGAGAGAGTTGGGAAAATGGATATGTATACATGCATGCACTAATTTCAGAGTGGAATAGGAAAGTGGTACAACTTTATGAGAAAGATCACCGGCCAATAACAATTAGTGCTTGTGTTGGAGAGCACATTTGGAATCATATTTAGAAGAAACTCTTCAATTTCTTCAAAGGTTAAAAAAAAAAAAAAGATGAATAGTAACGACCCTAGGATTTGAGGTTAGTATACGTTTTTTGATGTGGCAACTCGTGCCGGCGGTTTTTTAGCGTCCGTTTCTATTAATTTATTTTTTCATATTTTTTACTTCTAAATAATTTTTTTTTTTTTTTAAAGGTGTTTGGAAAAGCTTAAAGTGATTACTTGCATTTAAAAATAAATCAAAAGCCAAACATAGAATACCGCCTAGTTATGACTTTTAATTTCTAACTTATAAGTTGTTTTATAAATCATACGTTTGATCCGGAACATTCCAATATTAATACAACTGCATTTCAAATTATGGATAAAAATTAGGCACTGTCATAGATGATTTTTTTTTTCATTTGGGTGGAAAGATCTCAAAAATTATTGATAATTATAGTTGACACAATCATTTAATTAGTTACTGCAGTTAGTTAGTTAGAACTAGTTAGTTTATCCCTAATTCTGTTATTTTTCTTGTTACACAGCTTTGGATACTTTCTATTTTTCTGCATTGTATAAAAGTGTGATACCCTCATAATAAACACACTCTCTTTTCCCCAAACTTCCATTTTCTCTGTTTCCTCTCTAAACATACGTCTTCTCTAACTTCTCTCCAAGTTCATCCATGGACAGTTGAAGCATGGTAATGGAGTATTTTTGATATGGTATCAGAGCAGGAGGTATTTGCTCTGTTTTCTGTCGTTTTGTTGATCGAATTACTTGTTTTTGATCTTTGTGTTGTGATTCTGATCGATTGCTATTGATCGAATTACTTGTTTTTGTTCTTTGTGTTGTGATTCTGATCGATTACTAGATCGAATTCAGATCGATTTTGTTTTTCTCTTCTTCCGCTGCATTCATTCACTTAGATCCTTGAATTGAATCACTATGGCAACTGAAACTGGTTCAACTTCAAATGATACTACTGTAAATGGCAGTAGTGCTATCAATGAGGAACTCAATTCACCTCTATATATGCATCCCTCGGATAATCCAGGTGCTTCACTAGTTCAAGTTCCTTTTGATGGAGTAGGATATAGATCATGGAAACGAAGTGTTCTTAGAGTGTTATCGGTGAAGAATAAGCTAGGATTTATTAATGGTGATTGTAGAAGGCCTAATCCGGGAACACCACGATTTCGTCAATGGGGAAGATGCGATGACATGGTTACTTCCTGGATTCTTAATTCTCTGTCAAAGGAAATTGCAGAAAGTGTGGAGTATGTTTCTGATTCATTCGAACTGTGGAAAGAATTAGAGGATCGATATGACCAAACCAATGGTGCAAAGCTATATCAAGTTCAACGTGAAATTAACGAGTTATCACAGGGAACTTTAGACATCACTACTTACTACACCAAGATGAAAAGACTGTGGGAAGAATTGAACACATTACATGCGAAAACTCAGTGTAACTGCAATTGTACTTGTGGAGCTAAGGATAATATGTTCAAGGTAGATCAGGATAGAAAATTGATACAGTTTCTTATGGGGTTGAATGAAGTTTATACTGTAATTCGAGGGAACATTCTCATGTTGAATCCATTACCCTCTCTAGCACAAACCTTTTCCTTGTTGATATAGGATGAAAAGCAAAGAGAAATTAAGCCTAACACTCAAATGTTCATGGAGTCTACTTCTCTATATGCTAAAGGTGCAGGGAAGAAAATCACTGAATCTGTTAACTTCAGTGGAAATAGCTCAGCAGGAGCAAGTACTTCTAGGTCCATGAAGCCAAATTACCCTTCCACAGATAACTCCAATTTCAGAACAAATTACTCCCAGACCAGTTCTTACAATGGTAGCAGCAGGCCTCGAATGGTATGTGATTATTGCAAAAGACCAGGGCACACTAGAGATAGATGTTATAAATTGCATGGTTATCCACAGATGAGCAATCAGAATCCTCCTAGATTTAACAAAGGCAAAGGTCTTATGGTTGATGCTCAGGGTGAAAATGGCTCAGGAGAGGAAAATCACAAAGGAAATCATAATGATGCAAGTCATCAGCTGACAAAAGAACAGTATGTTCAGTTCATGGAGATGTTACAACATTTTCAAGCTGGGAAAGACAATACTCAACAACACAATGATTTTTCAGGTGGTGCTGTGAATTCTGCCTTTGCAGGTATGATAGCATGTACTTCTTCAGTTGATTTTGGCAAATTATCATGCAGATGTCCTCACAATAAAATTGACTCTTGGATACTTGACTCAGGGGCCTCTAACCATATGACCTCCAACATAACCCTCTTAACAAATATTGCATACCTTCCCTGTCCTTTATTGATTACCCTACCAAATGGTTACAAAGTGAAAGTAGTAAAAATAGGTAGTGTGGTACTTGCATCAAACATTATTCTACATGAAGTCTTGTATGTGCCTTCCTTTAAATACAATCTTATTTCCATTAATTGTCTCTCAAAATCTATGCCTAAGAGCATTGTGTTTTTATCTGAATTCTCATGTACTTTGCAGGCCCCTTCAATGAAGAGGCCTCTGGTGATTGGTGAGGCAAAAGATGGGCTATATTTTTTGTGTTCTAAATGCTTGATGAAATCCAATCATTCTGGTGATACATGTAGCTCTTCAGTCTCAATTTCAAGTCGAGATGTTTCCAGTTTCAAATCTGTTTCTTGTCCTATTTCTTCATGCACACATAATAAATGTAATCAACATTCTGTTCCATTCAATAAAAGTCCTTGTGTTTCTGCCTCTTTTACCAGTGATGATGTAAATGTGTTGTGGCATAATAGACTTGGACATGTTCCTTTTGTGAAAATGAAGGAAATTAAGTCAATACCTGAGAATTTTTCTGCTAAACAACCTTTCATTTGCAATATTTGTCCCATGGCAAGACAAGAAAGAATACCCTTTCCTCATAGCACTCATACTTCTACCAAAATATTTCAACTTGTGCACATAGATCTTTGGGGTCCATACCATAATGTTACTCATGATAATTGTAGGTATTTCATCACTCTTGTTGATGATTACAGTAGGTGTACATGGACTCAATTGTTAGCATGTAAAAGTAACACCTTGGGAGTTATAAAAACCTTTTTGTCAATGATTGAAACTCAATTCAGCACATGTGTTCAGACCATAAGAACTGATAATGGACTTGAGTTTGTAAATTCAGAAACTTCCACCTTCTTCAAAACAAAGGGAATTATCCATGAAAAAACCTGTCCTTACACACCACAACAGAATGGTGTGGTGGAAAGGAAACACAAATACTTGTTAGAGACTGCTAGAGCTCTTCTTTTCCAATCAAAATTACCTCTTAAATACTGGGGTGAATGTGTGTTATGTGCCACATATATCATTAATAGACTTCCTAATTCTCATGTGAAAGGAAAAACTCCTTATGAATTGCTATACAAAGCCAAACCAATCTATTCTCATATGAAAACTTTTGGTTGCTTATGTTATCCTACAGTTCCAAAACCTCATAGGGATAAATTCCAAGCCAGGACAACACCCCATATTTTCATAGGTTACCCCTTTGGATCAAAAGGTTACAAAGTCCTAAGTCTAGCCACTAAAAAAATACATATCTCAAGGGATGTAGTTTTTAAAGAAAATATTTTTCCTTTTACTATTTTGTCTGATGTTTCTTCTTTTCCTTCTGTTTTTGATTCTGTTCCCTTTATTGAAACTCTGCATACTAATGTTGAAACACAAACTGGACAACATGTTGACAATAATGTAATTGATGCAAATGACACTTTACCTCANCAGCACATGTGTTCAGACCATAAGAACTGATAATGGACTTGAGTTTGTAAATTCAGAAACTTCCACCTTCTTCAAAACAAAGGGAATTATCCATGAAAAAACCTGTCCTTACACACCACAACAGAATGGTGTGGTGGAAAGGAAACACAAATACTTGTTAGAGACTGCTAGAGCTCTTCTTTTCCAATCAAAATTACCTCTTAGATACTGGGGTGAATGTGTGTTATGTGCCACATATATCATTAATAGACTTCCTAATTCTCATGTGAAAGGAAAAACTCCTTATGAGTTGCTATACAAAGCCAAACCAATCTATTCTCATATGAAAGCTTTTGGTTGCTTATGTTATCCTACAGTTCCAAAACCTCATAGGGATAAATTCCAAGCCAGGACAACACCCCATATTTTCATAGGTTACCCATTTGGATCAAAAGGTTACAAAGTCCTAAGTCTAGCCACTAAAAAAATACATATCTCAAGGGATGTAGTTTTTAAAGAAAATATTTTTCCTTTTACTATTTTGTCTGATGTTTCTTCTTTTCCTTCTGTTTTTGATTCTGTTCCCTTCATTGAAACTCTGCATACTAATGTTGAAACACAAACTGGACAACATGTTGACAATAATGTAATTGATGCAAATGACACTTTACCTCACATTTCACCTAATCATGTAACTGAAATACCCACCATTCAGCACAATCCTGCAACTTCACCTATATCCAAAGCTATCAACAGACCATCTAGACAACATAAGCTACCAACACACCTTCATGATTATATTCTACCCAAAAATTTGACTAAACATTCACAGAACCCAAATATTTCTCTAAATACAGTTTTTTCCAAACACCAACATATACCACCTGAGGTCTTGGCACTTGAGAGTCAAACTCTTGTGAGGAATATCAGTAATGATGAAGAGCCTTCTTCATATGGGGAAGCTGTTATGAATCCTGCATGGAAACAAGCAATGACACAGGAGTTTGAAGCCTTGCATACAAATCATACTTGGGATCTTGTTTCTCTACCTAGTGGCAAGAAGGCCATAGGATGCAAATGGGTTTATAAAGTAAAACACAAAGCTGATGGAACTGTTGAGAGGTTCAAGGCACGACTTGTAGTGAAAGGTTACACAAAAGAGGCTGGAATTGATTATACAGAAACTTTTTCACCAGTGATTAGAATGACAACAGTGAGGGCTTTATTAGCCACAGCTGTCAAAAAAGGTTGGAATATATTCCAACTTGATGTTAATAATGCATTTCTCCATGGAGACTTACATGAAGAGGTTTATATGGAAGTTCCTCCAGGTTTAGCAATACACAAACCAGGACTAGTATGCAGACTAAACAAGTCTTTATATGGTCTGAAACAGGCCAGCAGGCAATGGTATGCCAAGTTAGCTGAAGCCTTATATTCAAAAGGGTACACTCACTCATTGAATGACTATTCTCTTTTCCATAAAAAGTCTGACACTTCTAGTATATTTGTTGCTGTATATGTAGATGATGTGATTCTAACAGGGACTAATGTTTCTGAGATTGAAGAACTTAAGACCTTTTTACATGACCAATTCAAGATCAAAGATTTGGGAAAGTTACATTACTTCTAAGGAATGGAAGTTCTCTACAAAGATGATGGACTGATAATATCTCAAAGAAAGTTTGTTCTTGATATGTTGAAGCATTACAAGGTTGCAAGTATGAATAGCTGCACTTCTCCACTTGATGCTGCAGTAAAGCTCCATGCCAAAGAAGGAACACCTCTAACAGAACCACTCTTTTATAGACAACTTATTGGAAAGCTGAACTTTTTAACTAATACCAGGATGGATATATCATACAGTGTGCAGCATCTCAGTCAGTTTATGCAAGATCCTAGGGAGCCACATTTACAAGCAGCCTTTCATGTATTAAGGTATCTTAAGACAGACCCTACTCTAGGGATTTTTATGTCTAAAGAACAATCATATTGTGTCAAAGCTTATTGTGACTCTGACTGGGCTGCATGCCCTGACACTAGGAAATCAGTAAGTGGTTATATTGTGTTGATAGGGAACAACCCACTTAGCAGGAAATCCAAGAAGCAAGAGACTATATCTCTATCTTCAGCAGAAGCAGAGTATAGGGCTCTAAGGAAAGTTGCAGGAGAACTGGTATGGCTGAAAAGACTATTGGAGGAACTAATATTGACATTACCTGCACCTGTTGAAGTGTATTGTGACAGTCAGTCGGCTCTACATATAGCTCGAAATCCAGTATTTCATGAACGCACCAAACATATTGAAGTTGACTGCCACTTTGTGAGGAACTTACTTAAGACAGGCCTCATCTCGCTGCATTACATAAGTTCTGATGATCAGTTAGCAGACATATTGACTAAGACATTGACAGGAATCAAACATTCCTCAGCATTAAGCAAGTTATCTGTGTTTTCCACACCTCCAACTTGAGGGGGGTATTGATAATTATAGTTGACACAATCATTTAATTAGTTACTGCAGTTAGTTAGTTAGAACTAGTTAGTTTATCCCTAATTCTGTTATTTTTCTTGTTACACAGCTTTGGATACTTTCTATTTTTCTGCATTATATAAAAGTGTGATACCCTCATAATAAACACAATCTCTTTTCCCCAAACTTCCATTTTCTCTGTTTCCTCTCTAAACATACGTCTTCTCTAACTTCTCTCCAAGTTCATCCATGGACAGTTGAAGCATGGTAATGGAGTATTTTTGATATGTCGCATTCAGAGAGATAACAATTGTGGTATTTTTTTAAAAAAACCATTTGATCAATATTGGCTTACTAGTCTTTTTTAAAAAATTTTAATACCTTATATCCTCTTTAACTTTTACGATTTACCCCAATAAGCTACTCTATGTAACTCTATTATTTGTCCACTTAAGTTGACGCACTGAATTTATTATTTTATCTCTATTTATTATGATGTGGTTAAATTAAAAATTCATAATTTTAAGAAGCTTTTTATCTTTTAAAAATAATTTATTGAATATATAATAGGTAAAAATAATTTATTTTTTTTATTTATCATGATTGATAAGTAATTAGAGACAACTATAAAAAGAATTGGACAAGTAATTAAAACAGAAGAAGTATTTTATTTTATTTTTTTTGAAATTTGAAGAAAGTTTATTTGTGGAGGACAAAATAGGAAATGTATAGAGAGAAGATGATGAATTAGAAAGGAGGAGACAATATAGAAGGAAAACAGGGCAAACATGAAAGGCAACTTTAGAAAAAACGGTAAGCTGTAGAGTTCCAGTATATATTTCTAGAGTTAATTGCATGATTGTGTGTTTTCCATTCCCAGTAATTATACAAACCCTAATATTCTATGTCTAATTCTTCATAGTCATGTCTTCTCGGGGTGTGTCATGTATGGACGAATTTTTTAAAAAATTTATTAGTGTTCGATTGGTTAAAATTTTGAAAATATTTTGTTCGGGAAATAAGGTCGAGGAAAATGATATTCCTATTGAAAGAAAAAAAATTTCACAAATAACATATTCTACATTAGTGATTTATTTTCATCCTTCAACACAACTTATCTTCATCCCGCCTTCATAGGCATTATCCTATACTCTATTTCTCTATCTCCCACACCTTATTTCATACTTCATTAGATTAAGTGAACTTGTTTGCTCTTTATGAGATTGAAAAGAAGAAATTGTCCATACCGAACACATTCTGAGAAGGCATATCTATGAAATAATTGCATAACTAATTATCAATAAATTAGAGTATCTACGTATAAAAAAAAAATAGAAAAAAATATATAAGAAAAGTATTCATATGAAAATTAAAACAATTGCATAATTTTTTTGCATATTACAGCTTTCAAAGAACAATCTACTATAAAATCAACATTCATTCTACGTGAGGATAAAATTATGACACGTGTATGTTCGTTAGTATAAAGGGTATATATGCTCTAATTTTTGGACGGCAGGGGCACCAATATTTCTAAAGTATGACGAAGAATATATACATACCATTTACGATAGTTTGAGAATTTATATGTTCTTTTTCCCCATTCTAAAAAAGTGTGTATGAAAAAGAGAGAGATTAGACTACTCCAATTTAATATATTTTTTATTCCTTCATAAAAGAAATGAAAGATTGGAGTGATAAATTTAGACTTTTAAATTGTGTAATAGTGAATATAAATAAGTGGAGTAGTAAATTTTGAAACATTCAAATTTTTATACTAAAGAATAGAAATGGATGACGGAGTAGTAATTGAATTTGTTTTTGTATAACAATAAAAATATAATTATTATTATTAATAAATAAGTAATTAGAAACGTAGTGCGGATGAAAAAATGATTAAAATTTGAAAAAAAAAAGTATGTGAAAGAGAAAGCGTAACAAGAAAAATGACATACAAAAACACTTGTAAAAAAAAATGGTGCCCTCCCATAACTATTATTGATCATGTCTCAATCACTACAAAATTTTCACTTATCATAAATCAACCAATGATAGAGAAAAAAAATATAACAAAACTTGGAGTAGCCCACATAGGCATCCACTTGACTTCACTTGTCTATAACAAACTGTGAAAGAGAGACTTGTGTGAACATTTTTCAACATAAAAGTTGTGGAAAAATATTGAAAAAAGAGAGAGAAACTCTATTTAATTTGATGAAAATGACAATTTAAATTTTTTATTTTCTCCGTTTTAGTTTATCTGATTTTAATTCAAACATAAATTTATAAAATTATTTTAACTCTTTTTTTTGTTATGATTATGACTAAAATATGTAGAATGATTTAAAATATTCTTTAATTTTATAATTTTAGCTGGAACAAAAAAGTTATCAAAAATATTATTTTGAATGAAAAAAAAAAAAAAACTAAAGCAATGAAAGAAGCTTTTACTTTGTCTACGAATGACACAATGGATATTCTAAAATGCCCACAAGGCATAAATCATCCCCAAAAATCATGTGAACCGTCTTAAATGTCCCTTTTTAGGCTTCGTTCTATAAGGGTTTTGAGCCTTGTGTCACGACCCGCCACATATCCAGGCAGATCGTGACCTATCCAGACGGATTGCAGCACAGGCGGCCCAAAGGTCTAGCATACGGAGGGGCAGGCGCGGTCCAGGTGTGCAGCAGACGGAGGGGCAGCAGCCTTGAGCATTGGAGAGGCTTGTGCAGGATTCTAGAAGTCTTCTAGAATCTTGGGGCAGACTAGAGAAATCTAGGAGTCCCTTTGGAAGAGTTAGAGACATTCTTGGAATGTAGGCATGTCTTGAGTGCATGTACTTAGGGACTTGTATATTAGCATTTATTTACTCTTAGTCATTAGAGTAGTATAAATAGGAGAGTCATTGTATTTGTAAATCATCCAATAGTCCAACAAGTAATACAATTCCCCTCTTCCGAAATTCTGCCTTTGTGTCTTTCTTCTTATTTTCTTAGCGATCCGAGTTTAAGGATTACTTGAGTTTGCAAGAACGTGAAAGAATCGTGAGTAAACCGTCAAGTGCCGCACGGAGTCTTGTCAGAATCTTTAGGTCCGTGACACTTGTCTTCTTTTATCTTAGAGTTGAAGGAAGAATATGATGAAAGGCACATCAAGTGATCATCAACCCACAATGGAAATGGATGTTCAAAAGAGTAAACTCTTTTTGTTTTCTATTTAGTTTTCAATTTTTTTTCTATGAACCTAACTAGAAAAAAGTATGGTGACTTTCTATTTTCTCGTGTAATTATGAAACCCAATGAAAGTTTGTCAATTCTAACACAATTTATTTGTAGTTAAAAAACAAAAGATGATTCAAATATCGGTTGTTGTATGATCATTTGTTTTGATGGAAGAGTACTTATGTTGTGTTTTATTATAGATCCATGGTCACGAGATGGAATGATGCGAATTATTATTCAAGATGACACTTACAGAGACGTGATTAATTGGAAGTCATTACCAAAATCATTTCTACCAAGTAGTATAGATCTCACGGAAGAAGATACTACTATATGTTCAGAATCAAAAGCTTTTCTCCAGATGACAGTATAGCTGCAGTTAAAGCGTATATTCAAGAGGATTTCTTTTAAAAAACAAAAGTTGTTGAATGAAGATGGGGGAGTTATGAGAGATGCACAGACGTTAGAGTCTGCGGGAATCAATAAAGGATCTACCTTAATTCTTCGATATGCACCAATAACACAAATCTATGTGTTAACGCTTACTAATCGCAGGTTTAAGTTAATGGTTGAGAGTGATGACACGATTGCAGATGTTAAAGCTGCCATTCAGGAAAAAGAAGGTATCCGATTTCATAAACAGAGACTAATCTATAATGGACGACAACTGGATGATGATAGATCTCTCGTAGACTATGGAATTCAATATAACAGTCAACTGACACTTGTCTTGAGATTGTGCGGTTGTTGAATATTATGGTTGCTTTCTAGTTACATAATCTATATGCAAATTAACTTGTTATTTCCGTTGGTTTAGATATATCTTTTATGATCCATGTAAAATACTGTTATTTTCCCTTTTATTTTGTGCTGAAATTTAATTTTTGCTCCAGTTTAAATGGTGTTATATCCTTGAATGGAGGCGAGGATCAATGGCTTGATAGATTATTGGAGATTTACTTTATGGTGTGTATGATATGAAGGGAAAAAATGTCTTATGGAAAATGTATTTTTAGAAAATAAGTGGATTTTTTATTTATGTTTTCATGCTCGATTTGTGAGGATCAATGACTTGATATTTTCTCATGTTTGGTTTGTAAATCACCTAAAACTTCTACGGTCTGACATGGACCTGTTAAAATGGACATAAAATTTTACTGCAAACTCCAAATGAGGTAAATTTGGTGGCATTGAAAAGAAGACTCAAAGACTTTTAATTTGGTAGTGTCATGAGACACTTAATTCGTTATATGCTGGGAGATATGGTCATTTGCAGTTGTCCTTAACTTAAAACCGACAGTCACCTAAAATAAGGGTTGGACGGTCCGTACAAGGCCTCACGGGCTATATGGGGAACCGTCAAGGAGACCCCCTTACCTGACAGCCCTGGACGAATGGGCAGCCTCCCCTAAGTGGGTTGTCCATGACTTCACGGACCGTCTAAGGGTCTGTCCAGCTGGACTCCTCTCTTGGTGGCCCTTAAACACTTGGGCCACTTCCCTAAATGGATTATGGTCCTTTTGTTGCAAAATTATATGCACAGTTGAATCATAATATAATCTTTATAACTTATGTAAATAATAAATAATCAATAACGTTTATCCTAGAACACATATAATATGCTAGAACATATAAATATATTGAAATTTAATTAATGAATTACCTCTTAAAGCGTGAGCGGATACCTTCAAGTGAATCTCCAATATAGACAGACCTTTAAGCGAATCTACAAGATAGACAATAACTATGGTCTTCTACAGGGATCCCAACTTCATATTTGAACTCTCTCAATACTTGGATGGACAAGTATTGAATAGAAAACAAATCAATCTTCTAGGATTAGAAGAATGCCTAATTAAAGAGATTTCTTCCCAATCCAAAGAGGAGAACCAAAACACACGTTATTTTTCTTCGATAGAAAAATATACGTTTAAACACTTGTGTAATTCCTCATGTTAAGATTTCATATACTAATCAATAAATTAAATTACTGATGAATTTAACTTAATGATTAATTTTCTTTAGAGCACTGCTTAACTTATTTCACGTGTCAGATTCATGAATCCACTTGCAAGGTTTAAAACGATGAAAACTTATAAGTTTCTCAAAAAGGTATATCAATCAATCTCTATAACGAGACATGAATTTCATCAACTAACTTATTATTTCACCAATATCTATTATTATTTTTGCTCCCCAATATACACGCAAGTGTACGTGGTCGCACAAGTAATATAGATTCATTTAGAAACGAGATATCGTTTCCAAGGAATTTATGATCAATATATATTCACTTAATTCTACAACTACAAGTAAAACGTAACCTATCAAGAATTGATGGTTTATAGGTAACTACTAATAATTTGCACTAAATGAAAGTCAACAATTGTGAACAACTTTGATGTAATGCTTCAAAAAAGTTAAAAGCAATTCCATGGCTGCATCATATAATGAATTTCATGTATTATATTAGTGGCTTATAACTAACTTCAGTTGTCAAAGTTACTGGTTTTATAGGGTTGATAGTATGATCAGGGTTGTTCACCTCTCATCGCCTACCTCAGGTAGCTATCTAACTACATCATTTAGCGGGGATAAATAGACTTGTCACGACCCAAAAATGAACGCGATGGCACTCAAATTTTCCCACCAAGACGAGTCATCTTAAAACTCAACCATCCCGATAAAGTGCGAAAAATAAACTATAAATAAGAGTCTCATACTTTATATTAATGCGAAAATTCATAATCACTTAAATATACCCCAAAACCTAGTTGTCACGCATACAAGCCTCTAAAGTATTAAGTTGAACGAAAGAAAAAATACAAGTATCATATGACATTGTTTCTAGAGTAGAACAAGATTATAAACAGGAGTAAGAAGGTCAGCTGAGATGACAAACAACTAACTCATAAATCTCCAAGAACTCTCGGAAAAGAAAGTAATATATCACAAGGTCCGGGCTAGTAACCTACAAAAAAAATTGTGGAAGCAAGGGGTGAGTACCAAACCACACGGTACTCAACAAGTAAACCTCTAAGCACAAGCTAAGGGAATGAAATACGGGTCTCCTACCACCCAACCGAACCTCCACAATTACAACCTGCACAAAAATCAACCAAACCTAACAATTCACAATTTACAAGCACATAACTCAACAACAACTTTCCAACAATCACATATTCTCAACCACAAGCTCAATTTTCTTTAATTACAACCTCCACATCTATAACCTGTATAAAATCGGCTCAACCTAATACTTCACAGTTACAAAGTACAAATCCCTACAACAACACTCTAATAATTGCATATCTTCAAAAAACATGCTCAATATAAATCAGTCACAAGTTTCATAGAAAGACACTCATAAGATCAGCAACACACAAGATCAAGTTCATCAATAATAAAGAAGTGCAATGAAATGAAATGCATTATCAAGTATAGTGATGCATGTCTGACCTAGTGATACACCCGTTGTCTCTAAGTCCGGGACTCATGGAGACATATCTGTCTATGCATCCATCGCGAAGTGTGATACGATCCTCGATAATAGTAACCAATGCGGTGCGTGATACGTCCCTCGAAATATAATATCCATCGCAGCGCGCGATATGTCCCTAGAAATATAGTTATCATTGCGGCGTATGATACGTCCATCGAAATGGTTCATACTCTTAATTTCTTATTCTTTCTCACTTCACATAACATTTTTCACAATCATGTCTCTAAACAATGCAAATGACATTTTCATACAAATAGCGAGGAGATGACCATTTTCATAATATTGCACAATTCACAACAACACAATCATGATACAACATTAACAATGATTCAACAAACCTTTCAAACCATTCTCAACATATCAAATGAGAGTAAACAATAACTTCAATTCCAGAGGAAGAGACTACAAGCCTACTGAACAAGGAACAAGTTCCTAAATCAGTAGAAACAGACCAGGTCCTCATAACAGCCCTTCAAATGAAAGTCATGAGAGAAACAATTTAAATTTGTGGTAGGAATAACCATACCTCTCTTACGTGTTTTTACATGTGGGATTACTCTTGCCAAGCTACAAATGAGCTATCACAAGCATTGATTTCTACTAATCTACAAAATACTACTGATGACACCTTATATGTGGACTCCGGAGCAAGTAACCATATGACATATAACTCAGGTATCCTAACTGATCTTAAACACTTAATGGAAAAGATAAACTCATTGTTAGGAATGGATCTAAGTTAGACATAACACATGTTGGAAATATATCCAGAACATGTATAAAGTCGAAAGAAGTTCTTGTAGTTCATAAGATCAATAAAAATATTACTCTCAATTAGTAAGCTTGCAAAGAATGTGTTGTACTCTTGAATTTGATGAAACTAATTTTGTTGTAAAGGACAAGAGGACAGGGACATTGCTGACCAAGGCAACTAAAAGGAATGGACTTTATGTTTTGGAAGATAACAATCTATGCTTTAACTACTGCACACGATTGGAATACGTCAGACATCATGTGGTACACTAGATTAGGACACCCTTGTTTGAAGTCTCTAAAAGTTTTAAGAAGTAATAGTTGAATCAATATTAGTAGTTGAAATAAAATGCCTACTGTTTGTTCTAGTTGTCAGTTGAGAAAGAGTTATAAACTTTCTTTTGATTTGAGAATAAAATTGAGAAAGAACCTTTATTGAAAATTAATTGTGATTTCTGGGGACCTGCTCATTTCGAATCCTTCTAACATATGAAATATTATGTCATTTTTGTTGATGATCACACAAGATATACATGAATTTATCCACAGAAAAAGAAATCTGAATTATTTGAGGTCTTACTAAAATTTAAGAAAATGGTGAAAAATAATTTCTAAAGAGATTAAGATTTTTCAGTGTGATGGAGGTGGTGAATTTTTACAAACAAACTTCATCAAGCATTTGAAAGATTTTGGCATTGTGAGATATATTTCATGTCCTAATACACCTGAACAAAATGGAATTGCAAAGAGAAAACATAGGCATATTGTGGATACTGGCTTAACTCTACTACTTCATGCTAACCTACCTTTGTTTGTTCGGGTTGAAGCTTTCCTCACTGCAGTACTCCTCATCAATGGACTATCTTCATCAGTCCTAAAGATGGTGACTCCATTTGTTTATTTGTATGGTGAACAACCCGATTACAACAGCCTAAAAGTGTTTGAGTGTGGATGTTTTTCATATATCAAGGGTAGTAACAAGTTCAGTCCAAAGACCTACCCTTGTGTTCATAGGGTATATAACAACTTACACAAAGGATATAGATGATATCATCCCTTTACAAGGAGTGTTTACATATCCAGACATGTTGTGTTTGATAAAAACACATTACCCTATGAGTCTCAAAAGTAATCTCAAACTAACATTGATGTCTCACCTCATCTTGCTACTTTTGTTGAATCTTTTTCTAAACTGCACACACATGATAATTCTGATTCAGGAGAAGTACAAAATGCTAGTCCACACATTAATAATGATAATGCTGCTACAACTCATATACTCCTTGACGATGAGAGTACTATTGATTTTCCAGTCGAATGATCAGATGCTGAGGAACAAATTGAATGTGACGATCCATACAACAATATTGAAATTCCAGCTGCAGATTTTAAATATGCTAGTAGCAGTGAGGAACATGTTACACTTCTTGGTCCAGCCAATGAGCATTATCAAACAACTACCTTAGTTGACGTACTAGTTAATCTTCAATCTGACAATGTTACACCTCAGTCAACTATTTTGGTTGATGTACTAGTTGTGGTACTTGCTGCACCACAAGGGCATCATATGATCACCAGGCACAAGGCGAAAGAACATCACTTGTCACTTGTTGCTCGTAGCAGCACAAAACTTTTGAGAGAGTCAAATACTACTAATGAAGCACTAAGGTCACCTCATTGGCTTGTAGCAATGCATAAAGAAACTAAAATATTTTACATACTAACAAAACATGGATTTTGGTGTCCAAATATCCTTATATAAATTTGATTGGCTCAAAATGGGTGTTCAAGACAAAATTAAAAGTTGATGGGACTGTAGATAGATACAAGACCAGATTTGTGCAAGGGGATTCTCTCAACTTAAAGGGATAGATTTTGAAGAAACATTTAGTCATGTGGTTAAAGCCATAACTATTAGGGTGATTCTATCCATTGTTGTTAGTTCAAAGTGAGAAGTTAGACAACTAGATGTCAAAAATGTCTTTTTCCATGCTTCCTACAAGATGAGGTGTACATGAGTTAACCACCTGGTTTTATTGATCCCCAGTATCCTCAACACGTGTGTCTGCTTAAAAAAGTTTTGTATGGTCTTAAACAAGTTCCAAGAGCTTGGTTTTATAGGTTTAACATGCATCTCTTACACTTTGGTTTCATTTATAGTAACACAGACCCTTCCTTATTCACTTTGCAAACTCATAAAGGCAAAATATTTCTCTTGTTATATTTGGATGATATTGTTGTCACAGGAAGTAATTCATCTCATATCTCAGCGTTGGTTCCACAATTGGGAAGGAGCTTGCTATGAAAGATCTTGGTCATTTACACTTTTTTCTAGGAGTTGAGGTGAAATATTTCGAAGGAGGAATTCACTTAAATCAAAGCAAGTATGTTGTTGAACTGTTGGCCAAGACAGAGATGACTTTGGCAAAGGCTGTAGCCACTTCTTTGGCTCAAAAGAATGGTCTGCATGAAGCTATGAAAAGTCTTGTAGATGCCTTTTTGTACATAATGATAGTAGGAAGCCTTCAGTATTTGACACTCAAAAGACTTGATATCACTCATGTTGTGAATTTAGCAAGTAGTTTATGCAAATTCCAAACATTGAACATCTTCAAGGGGTAAAAGAAGATTCTAGGTATATCAAAGGTACTCTACCCTTTGGACTCAAAATTATTTCACAATCACCATGTAGGTTGTTTGGCTACTCAGATGCTGATTAGGGAGGTTGTACCACCACTAGGAGATCAACTACAGGCTATAGCATCTACCTAGGTGAAAATTGTATTTCTTGAACCTTCAAAAAACAAACCACAGTAGCCCGATCGAGTGCTGAAACTGAGTATAGAGCACTAGCCTCCACTGTCGCTGAAATGACTTGGATTTTATATCTTTTTCACGACCTAGGAGTATTCCTTCGAGCTGTTCTTACGTTGTATTGTGATAACATGAGTGAATTGTACATGACGGTTAATACAGTTATGCATTCTAGAACCAAACATGTTGAAATGGACTATTGTTTTGTTCGTGAGAAAGTGGCTAGGAGACAACTTCTTACTCAGTTTGTGAAGTCTAAGGATCAGCTAGCTGATGTTCATACCAAAGCCTTAATAAAACAGGTTTCTCAGGTTTTCACAACAAGCAAGGAGTTACAGTTCCTCCGTTCACTAGCTTGAGGGGAAGTGTTGAAGGAAACTTGAAGACTGGTGGAACATGTCGAAGGAACATGTCCATCAAAACGGGCTGACAAGTTAGAGTTAGAGTCATACTATGACTAGACTACTAAATTCTAAGTTATGTACAACTAAGCTACGGTAGATTGTAGGAGTCAACTAGCTAGGATAAGGTATTTGAGTTATAATACAATAGTACTCATGTAAATAATTGTGTTGTAGTAGGATCCTAGTATAACTAGAATAACTCTTTTCCTATATAAGGAGTTTATAACTTAATATTATTTTCATCATACATCCTTGATTTCTCCATACTTACGTCAGATTTCTACAATTATATTATTAATTTTATCCTATGAATCATCCTCAAATTGATAACTCTTTTTTTAAAAAATTTAGAATCAAAGTTTTAAAAAGTATTGTCATTCATACCATTATCAGAAAACGAAAATCATTACGAGAAAACGAAACATTCTGCTCAAATAAGTAGCATTGAATTTCTCCTCCGAGTATTCCAATGAGTGTTGAATTTAAATCTATTTTAGTAAGATGATGCAAGTAAAAGATAAATAGAAGAGGGGCAGAGCAAATGAATAAACGTTTAAGTTTTTAACAGAGAACAATTAATTTAGGATTGATCAGGATCAAAACATTACCCATTTTAGATATATTAAGGACTATTTATATCAAATTAAATAGTATGTATCACGAATCAAAATAATTCAACTGTCATATATGAAAGATTATTTCGACCATTTTCTCATTTAGAATGCTACGAAAATTTTAAAATTTAAAATTATATTTAAACATAAATATACATGTCAAAACTGATTCCATTTTCTAAATATAGTCACCGACACCATGCGCTGGTGCTGTCGGTTGCCTTGATGCACTCCACAAATTGAGAATTATTAATCACTATCCAATATTCCATTCAACTACTAAAATCTTTACCTCATAAGTCTCTTAACCTTTATTTGATCAATACTTAAACGAATCACTCTCATCCCATGTGGCTGTCACATTATAGACTAAGACCACTTGCTACGTAATTACTCCTTCTGCCCTTTTTTATTCGTCATGCTGTATTTTATAAAAATTAACTTAATTAATTTTTAAAATTAAATTAGATTATATTAATTTAATATTTAAAATAAAAAAAATTCAATATTCAAAAATTATATGGAAATATACTATACATTGCAATTTTTTACATATCAGTATGATTCAAAAATATATTCTTAAATATTAGTTAATGTTTTCAAAATTTAATTCTAAAATTAAAAATTATGACAATTAATAATGAACGGATGTAATATTATGTATTCAACTTCGACGAGAGTCGGACCATTTATAAACTGAAAAAGGATTAATTCCATTAAGATTTGTGTTCTATTTCATCAATACAAAGTATGTATGTCTTAAACTAATAAATTCAACATAATGAAATATTTATATATAAAACTAGTAAAATAACATTTTCTTAAAGATTAGTTTTATAAATTAACAAATAATACGGGGCAGACAAAGTACACAGGGCAAACATTTTTATAGCAATGATTGTTACATGGGATTCCCTTGTTACTTTCAGCCACAAAGATTGATATCGCATGCAATTTTCTTTCATCGTATTATTATTACATCATTTGTTAATCATCCATTTTAAATTGTTATATATTTTTTTAAAATAATAATATTTATTCATAATTAATTTTGCACACTTTTCAAGAAATTATAAGGGTACATTACAAAATATATAGAATTATTCATTAATTTTATAAAATAAATAAATATCATTAGATATTTTAAAATAGCATAATAAATAACTATTATCGAATTATAAGAACACTTTGATATATTTTATGCGGTCTTATTCATCAATGTCAAAGTATACATTAAACTAATAACGTAGACGTGTTATAGGGGACGGATGGAGTAATACCATCAATATATGATAATCAAATTCCAATTATTAATGCACCTACACACAAATTCAACATAGCAAATGAGAATTATAAGAAAATAGCCCATCTAGAATGATGTAAGCGAAGTACTTTTTTATGTAAAAGAAAAGCATGAAATGAATTCCATAATTTATTAGTTATAAATAAAATCTTAATAAATTACAAATTGCAACAAATATATATATATTAAAAAAGAAAAGATAAAATGTAGGACAATGAAAATCTTCTGTTCTCCCCCCTTTTTTTGTTTTGCCATATGGGGGTAGAAACTATAGACCATTAATTAAGTAAGAAAAGAAGAAAAGATAAAAACAAAAATTTTAGCTCTTTTTCTCAACTTCACCACCTTCTACTAAATAAGCTTTTTTCCTTCTATCTGCATTACTTGAGATGCAAATGACAAGAAAAAATGTAGCATAAATTGCATGAACTCTCCAGCTAGTTTTAGGTGGTTGATGAAGCACAGCCCTATGAAACACTGTCATGTAATAATGAAGCCCAACAGCAAAGCCCACAATTGTTTGAGCCAGGCCTATGACTTTTGTTGTTGGTCCAGTTTCAGTGGAAAATACTAAGATGAGATACATGAGGAGCATCAAAAGGTACAACACATAAGCAAGAGTTTGCAATAGCTGTAAGCAAATGTAGGTGGACTGTGCTGTAGCATAGAAGAATTTCAATGGCTCTAAGCCAGTCACTAAAGAGGAGAGGCAGAGGATGGAGAAGTAAATAGAGAGGTAAACTTGGATGAAGATTAAGAGTTTTTGGAGAGAGAAATAGGCTTTGATTTTGTTGAAAATGAGAGAGACTAGAATGAGAGGGATTAAGATGAACGCAAATGAGATTAGAGAGGCAATAGTTGGTGCATATTTGTTACCCACGTAGGGTTTGAAGTTTTTGGTGATTTCTTTGTTTGCTTTGTTGAGGTAAACTTGTGAGGTTTTGGAAATTTTCTCCAAATCTGGCAAAAATGTTTCATGGAATTTGGAGGGTAAGTCTCTGAATGCAGAAATCATGTCATCATCTTCATCTTCAAGCCAGCTGTACTGTGATTTTTTCTGTGGTTTCTTGACTGCAGGGGTTTGGATTTTAGTAATTGGGGTTTTGGATTTGGACTCACTGCTGTCTTTTTTCAGTTGGGTTCTAATGGTTTTGGTTGTTTTGTCTGTTGGCTGGATTTTACTGATTGGGGTTTTAGATTTAGACTGATTGATGCCTTTTTCCAATTGGGTATTAGTTGATTTGATTGTTTTGTTCTTGGGAGAAGAAGTTGAGCTGATTTTGGGTAGATCTGAGGACTTTTTGATGGTGGAAGAAGTGATCTTGGTTGAATTTGAGGACTTGGAGGGAGTGAGATTGAGCTTTTGAAGCTGGGATTTGAATGTAAGTTTCTCTGATTTGGTAATGGTAGAACTAGGCTTGGTTTGTGATTCAGAAATGGGAAGTTTTGATTTTGGAAGCTTGGTTTGGTTCTTGGTAGAACCAAAACTAGAAGAAGAGTAAGTCTTGATTTGCTTGGTTTGATTCTTAGAAGAGTTATTGGTTGATTTGGTTTGGTTCTTGGGAGCAGAAACTGAAGTTGAAGTTGTGCTGATTTTCTTCTTAATTGGCTTTGAATCACTTTGTAACTCCAACATTCTTCTGCTACTAACATTATTATTCTGTGTTTGGAGTTCACTATGTGCTCCTATGAATGAAAGAGTGAATAACACAAAAACAAGACATAGTACTAAAAGTACCTTAGTAAAGCTGCAGGAATGTAGGAGTGGAGCCATATGTACTGACTCACTCACTCTTGCTCTGAAGAAGAGATCTAATGAGGCTTCTCCAAGATTGGATCTGAATTTTAGACAAGATGATATAAAAAATAAATGGAGAAGGGAAGCATTAAAAAGAGTGAGAGAAAAATGTAGGACTTTTTAGTGTGTGTGTGTGAAAAGTGGAAGTTGAAGCAAGGTAAAGGAGACTTTAATGCCAAAGTTGAGGCTGTGAGATATGTCACATGGAGCAAACAGACAAGCACAGTATCCCTGTACTACGCGCTTTACCTATGTTGTAACTATAATATTAAATCAATCTAAGTTCGTGGTGCAATAATGAAATTATTTCATTCTTAATTAAAGATTATGTGTCTATATTCTAAATATGGAGAAAAGCACTTTAGAAGAATGATTCTTGAATAAGCCGTGTAGTGTACAATTCAAATTTAGTCGAGCTCTCTAGACATGGGGTAAAACACTGTTTCCTAAATGTAGGCAGGCACCAATTGCAATGACAATAATTCTTCTAGTTATTAAGCTGCACAAAGCAAAAGTGAACAAATAGTCTACTCTAATACAATAACTAGATAAGAATTGATGCAGACTAGAATAGAGCTACATTTTCTGATGGACTAGCGTAGTTGAAAGTTCGATACACATAATAGGACATATAATTTATAGTAGTAACACTTATTTTTCTTAATCACATAATTGCCAAATTATCACTTTTTCATGCTATATTATTCAGGCCAATTTTCATCTGATTTCACTGGAATAACAACTATTTAACTAAAAGAATATATTATTTTAAAGAGACTTTTATAACCCCAAATGGATTATCCATACCAAAAATAACTCAACCCATCCGATTAGAAGAACCTACTCGAAGTCTTTAAAAAGTTTGTAAAAAAGGGAATATTGAATAAATTGTGCTCATTCATATTCATAGAAGTAGCCACCAATCGGCTATTAACCGTTACAATATTTACAAAAAAAATTATTTTGGAAGCAAAGTTTTTGCAATTTAACATATAGAACTAGGCACTATGTATTACGCCTCATTTATGATGTTTCGAATTTGACATTATCATGCGAAATCAAAAGATAGACGGTAATGACCCTTTTCAGTCAATCATGGGTAGACTAACGGTAAAGGAATTGGGTCAGAATTATTTTTTGGAAAGTGACTTAAAATTTAGGCTAGGCAAATCGCAGATAAATGAGCAAGGTGAGATCTAGGATAATTAGAGAATGGATGAGGTTGTATGTGCTAAGACATAAGTGAATCCATAAGACATTTCAAAATTGAATTCAAGTGTGTAAAATCAAGGGCGACTCAATATAATTTGAGGCCTAAAATAAAATTTTAATTAGAGGAATTAGAACCCTAAAATTTCAATAAATTTTATCTATATTTATTTATTTTTTTAAATTTTTAGATGTAAATTATTGCTTAATATATTTTTTACAAAGGATTTTTCAAATAGTTTTTTTATTATTTTTAAGCAATATTTTATCAATTCAACATTAGAAAACATCATTATTGAGACAATTATTATTTGAATCGATAATATAGTTATGTAAGTAATAAGTTGATATAGGAGTTAGAATTATAGAATCTGATTAAAAAAGTTGGTAACTTGGTATACCCTAATTTATATGAAAAGTTACGAAGAAATAAAAGAATATTATTAATTTACTTTGTTTAACATTTTTCGACTATTGATTTATACTTTTGACATAATGAGACAAATTAATTCTCGCTATAGCGGATAAGCAGAGGCGTATCTAGGATTTTGAAAGGATGGGTACCCTATTACGAAAAGATGCATCTAAGTATAAATTTGATCGGTTTGACCTTTACGTTCTTAACATTAAACTGTTAAATTTTAAAAATTATAGGTCCAACATATTTAATACTACAAGTGTTGAATTTAATATACACATTTGATTTAATTATATAAAAATTTTACCGTGTTGTTCGCAACAAATTTCCTTATGCGTTGAAAATTTGACTGCGAGCAAAATAAATAAAAGAAAATGTGTTTTTATTCATGACTCTTTGTGACTATAATTCTGTTGTTCTCTTGATTCTCTCTCCTAAATTCTCCGTGATTCAAAGGCCTTCAATAATGTATTTCTCGAATGTAGGATGATGTAGACCTCCTTGAGATGTATTTGATCTCCGGGAACGTCTGGAAGCACTTCGTCGTTGCAAGTTGATCTTTGGGAAGAACTCTGTTGATCACTCCTTTGAAGAGCTATGTAGTTGATGTTTTAGCTTATGTAGATCTCCTTGAGATGTATTTGATCTCCGGAAACGTCGAAAAGCACTTCATCGTTGCAAGTCAATCTCCGGGAAGAACTCTATTGCTCACTCATTCGAAGAGTTATGTAGTTGATGTTGTAGCTTTCTCCAGTTGCAGAATGCTTCTCGAAGAGTTCAATTGATTCCCTTAGAATGTCAGGTTCATCCCCTATTTATAGCTAGTTGTAAGTGGTGGACAAGTTTGCATATGATTGGACAAAGGATGTCATTTTGACACTTGGGATGTTGTGATTGGTTCTTGCACTTGACTGAGACTAACACCTAGTTCGGACACGTGGCACCGCCTTATTGGTCTTGGATGCCTAGTCACTGTGACACGTGACATGAGTTTGTGCTTCAAGGTGAAATGGACCTTGGACTTGAATTTAATAAAAATAGACTTATTTATTTATAAAACCCAAATTAATTATTTAACCCAAATAAACATGAATTTAATCTAAATTTTGTATGAATTAAATCAAATAAAATGTGTGTGTCCACACGTGCTAATTTATTTTAGGAACTTTCAATGTTACTCACTTGAAAAATTTGAAAGTTTAAAGGGAAAAAAAGAAAAATTGATTGAAAAGCCAAAAGTACTACGGATAATCACTTGAAGGGGTGTTACTAACAAAAATAAGATGGGAAAAGAGTCAAATATGCCCTTAAACTATTCAAAAAGGTCTAGATATACCCTTCGTTAAAAGTTTGGTTCACTGATGCCCTCGTCGTCCAACTTTTGGTCCAAATATGCCCTTATGGGCGTTAGTTGCCATGTTGGACATATCCAACTCATTTTTCATTTCTTTAAATGCCACATGGAATTGCCATGTCATTTTGACCTTACACATAACATTAATATGAAAATGGAAATATATTCGGACTCATAAACACCTAATCCGACCCATTAATCAACCCCCTTTTAAATAAATTATCCAACCAATTTTCAACAATTTTGTTTAATTTTTATTTTTTTCGATAAATTCCGAAAATGAGTAATTGATTAATAAAAAAATAGGAAAATATGAAAAAAGTATAAAATTAACGCCAAAATTTTATAAATAATTATAGTAACCTTAAATTCAATTTAGACACTTTTAAAAAAAAAAAATTTCGATAAATCCCGAAATGAGTAATTGATTAATAAAAAGTATGAAAAAAAATATAAAATTAACGCCAAAAATTAAAAAATAAATACAGTAACCTTAAATTCAACAATTTCAACATTTTTTTAATTTTTAATTTTTTCGACGAATCCCAAAAATGAGTTTATTAACAAAAAATATGAAAAAATATAAAAATTACGCAAAAAAATCATAAATAAAAAATAAGAAAATATGAAAAAAAATATAAAATAAAAAAAATTATTGAAATTATTGAATTTAAGTTTACTATATTTATTTTTTAATTTAAACGTATATTTTTTATATTGTTTTCATATTTTTTCCCTTTTATTAATAAATTACTCATTTTCGAGATTTGCCGAAAAATATAAAAAATATAAAAAATTTGTAGATTGAAATAATACTATATTTATTTGTGAAATTCTGGCGTTAATTTATATTTTTTTGCTATTTTTTATTAATCAATTACTCATTTTTGTGATTTATCGAAAAATAAAAAACTTAAAACAATTGAAATGTTATATTTAAGGTTATTGTATTTATTTGTTAATTTTTTGCGCTAATTTTATATTTTTTTCATATTTTTCCTATTTTTTTTATTAATCAATTACTCATTTTCGGGATTTACCGCAATAATAAAAATTAAACAAAATTTTTAAAAATGGGTCGGATAGTGAATTTAAAAGGAGCTGATTTATGGGTCGGATTAGGTGTTCATGAGTCCGAATATCTTTCCATTTTCATATAAATGTTATGTGGTAAGGTCAAAATGACATGACAATTCCATGTGACATTTAAAGAAATAAAAAATGAGTTGGATATGTCCAACATGGCAACTAACGCCCATAAGGGCATATTTGGACCAAAAGTTAGACGGCGAGGGCATGAGTGAACCAAACTTTAAACGGAGGGTATATGTAGACCTTTTCGAATAGTTTAGGGGCATATTTGACCCTTTTCCCAAATAAGATAGATATAAGATTTAAATTTCTATCTTTGCTTACAGAGGTGCACCCAATTATCATCGTATTATTATATGCTACTATTAATGTGGGTTCACAACTCTATATGTTTTTTTAAAAATATAACACTACTATATATAATCTAAAGAGGGGGGCATGGGTTCACGTGAACCCACGAAACCCCCTCTAGATACGTCTCTGCAGATGAGCCATATTGGTGACGTTTCTATAGCGCTGTTAGTTGGGAGTTATGAGCAGAAAATTCCAAAAAAACCTCTTATTCTTTACAATTTCGTTCTTGGAATTGGAAAGGGCGATTTAGGATAGTTTCCTTCAATTTTTCCACCAATCTCTTTGGTAAAGATAAGCTAATTACTTCCCCCAACTTGTATTTTCATTCTTAAGCCTTAGAATCTAGAGTGGTACTCTTTTGAAAGGATTTTAACTTGAATTAATGGTGAAAATGACTTTTGTTGGGTAGGATGATCACCAGGATGGTCTGGGTTTCGGTATAATGCAGGTTTAATTAATTCATTGTTTATTGTTTATTATATTTTATTATTATTTTTAATCATGATCAAGCCGGAATCCATAACAAGGGAAAAGGTCGAGTTCTTTAGACTATTCAAGAATATTTTGAGCTTGTTGTTTTTCGTTTATTCTATATGTGATTACTAATTGTGTCCTTAGTAATGCATGCACGATATCTAATTAGGAAAATTAAAAAGATACAATATGAAATGAAAGGTGTTGTCAATCACATGCAATGAATGTGTCACATAAATGTACATATGTGATTGTGATTCATTATAGTTGTGATTGTGTTGTGTGTTGATGATTGGGATTAGGTAGCACATTGGTACACTAACATCTTGAACGAGTACTACGTCGGATCATAATATTTGTAACGATTACCACCTAGTACAATGGAAATGGATATAATACTAATACACTAACTTACAAACAGATACCGCGCGTATACACTACTAGTTTGCATGTGTGGGTTCAATGAGAGAATCAGACTGACTTGTTGTACTTGTGTTGTAATTCTATATTATGCGTTTACCGAGTTGTGGTTGCCTATCTAAATTTTGTATACTAAATGTAGCCGGTGATCTTAACAGTACAATGTGATTGTGTGTTGATACTGAACTTGTTCTTCTTTTTTTTGTTGAGTACAAGCATATTTAGGTGAATGCTTCGAGACCTCAATTGTTAGACGGACCACATCAGAATCTAAGGGTTAGCTAACTTCTTCCGAGTTGTCCTGGATTCATTTCTATCTTGTTGTCCATCTTTTTGGGCACAAACACTTAGGTTTTAGATTATATTTTTTTGTTGGGTTACATCCTTTACCCTAGATTTGTAAGATGTTTTGGTACAATGACTTTCAGATCTAGGAAGTTTATTTCGCAAATGATCAATGAGGTCTTCAAGCCTTACGTAAATTCTTCTGTGACTTTATTTATTGATGATATTCTGATTTATTCCAAAAGTAAGGGAAACATTTAAAGGGCAAAAACTGTATGTCAAGTTTTCAAAGTGTCAATTTTGGCTGACACAAGCACTTAGATTTTAGATTATGTTTTCTTGTTGGGTCTACTTCTTTTATCCTAGATTTGTTAGATATTATGGTACAACGACCTTCAGATCTAGGGAGTGTATTTTGTAAATGATGAATGAGATCTTCAAACCTTACTTAAATTCTTTTGAAACTGTGTTTATTGATGATATTTAGATGTATTCCTAAAGTAAAGAGGAACATTTAGAGCATCATCCTATTGTTCTGAATATCCTAGAGGGAATATATTGTATGTCAAGTTTCCAAAGTGTGAATTTTGACTGACTTCTATGGCCTTTATGGGACATGATGTCTTAAAGAAAGAAGTCATAGTAGATCCCAAAAAATTGAGGCGGTAAAGAATTAAGTCCGGCCTAGTTCTGTGACAGAATTAAAAGTTTTGTGGGTCTTGCTACCTATTACCATTGATTCGTTAAGAACTTCGCTTCTATTTCTACTAATTTGACTAGACTGACTTTAAATGAGGTGTTTTTTTTAGGTCCGATCAAGAGAATTTGTAAAAACTCAAGATAGTTTTGACTACGATCCCCATCCTGACATTACCGGTGAAAGGTAATGATTTCATTAGTTATTGTGATGTTTTACATTCGGGTTTAGGTGTTGTGTTGATGCATGACATGAATGTCATAGTCTATGCTTCAAGGCAGTTGAAGATCATTGAGAGGTATTATGCAAGCCATGATTTAGAATTGAAAGTAATAGTGTTTGCTCTTAAGTGTAAGATATTCACCAAATAGTACAACTTGCATCATATATTCACTTAGAATGATCTAAACTTGATACAAAGAAGATGGATATAGTTGTTAAAGGACTATGATATGACCATCCAGATATGGTCCAAAGTTACTATGATAGCAGACGCATTAAGTCTGAAGACATTTAGCATGGATAGTTTGACTTGCTTGAGGTGTCCAAGCGACCCTTAGCCAAAAAAATTCAGACACTGCACTTTAAGTTCATGCATTAGGTGTCTTTCATAAAGATAAGGTGCCATCTAGTATTGAGGTTAAACCCACTTTCATAGAGGAGATTAAGACTAAACAATTTAAGGATAAGGACTTAAACAAGCTTAGTAGAAACATGGTGTCTAGGGAGACTTCAGATGCTATACTAAATGCAGGGGGTGTGCTTAGTTTCAGAAGATGAACTTGTGTTCCTCTATTTGATAGCTTGATATAGAATGTGTTACTCATGATTCATGGTATTATTGATTCATCCGTTCTTGACCAAGATGTATTGAAATTTGAGATGGCTTTATTGGTAGCCTAGAATGAAGAAAAATATAGTTGAGTATGTTGGGTTTTAAAGGTGTGAACAAGAAATAAAGGGTTGTGACTCTCTGAAGGGTTGTCACTTTGTGGAAGGGTTGTGACCTTTATGAAAGGTTGTGTCTTTTCTAAGGATTGTGACTGTTTGAAAGAGTGTGCCTTTACAAAGTGTTGTGACCTTTCTGGAAGGTTGTCTCTTTCCTAAGTGTTGTGACCTTTATCCTTTTTTGGCTATAAATAGAGAGTTTGTCTCTCATTTTTCAGCATTGCATTCTTCCCTTCTTTTGCATGCATTTCTTGCAAAGCAAAGTCAATTATTGTGTCTGTGTGTGTGATTTTTGCTGTGACTTTGAGTTCGTTGAAATTATTGAAGTTTGAGGTACCACTACTTCTTTAATGGTTAATCTATTTTATCTTGGAGAAATTAATCTGCAACCTTGGGTACTTGAGGGAATTAAATTTCTTAAGGACACACAGTGGATTCTGTAGACTCGGATAATTCTTTGTGTTTTAACCTTTGTGTTTTTCTTTCATCTTTTATTATTTTTATGGTTTGCTAATATGAATACAAGATTTAACAAGCTGAAGAAATTTAAATTGATGGTATTTTCTATGGTGAGAAAATTACTTCTATTTTCTGTGTTCTTTTTATTGAAAAGAAGCAGAAAAAAATGAAAATATTTTGTCATTTGATAAAGGAAATTTGAGATGAATTAGTACTACTTTAATATGTTCGAGTATTTAGAGTGTGTTTGGAAAATATTTTTCGATTTTCTTATGTTTGGTTGGGACAAAAGTATTGAAAAATATTTTCCAAATCAACTCATTTTCCTTGAAATTAAGGAGAATGACTTCCCTTAAAAAATTAAGGAAAACATTTTTCAAAATTCTCCTCCGATTTCAAATTACATTTTTTTTGGAAAAAACATCAATTTAAAAAAAGACACTTTCTATTTCAAAATTTTATTTTTCACCCAATCCCTGACCACCACCACCACCGGCTA
>NC_028639.1:53026260-53041280 GCF_001406875.1 Solanum pennellii
CCCTCCCACCACCACCACCCCAAAGAAATTATTTTTAAAAAATATTGTCAATTTCATAAATTATTTTGTACTCTATTAAAAATAAAAGATGTTCCTCAAAAACATTTTTCATTCATAAATCAAACACTAAAAATTATTTCCGGAAAATATTTTCTATTCACCAACCAAACATGAGAAAAAAAGTTCAAAATCTACTTGTTTTCCAGGAAAACATTTTCCATGGAAAACATTTTCCTTCATACCATACACACCCATAATCTGTAGTAAGTTTTTCTTTGATGGGTAAGATTAATCTTATTTTCTTCCCAAGTGCATTCAAGCAATGCACCCCATCAGTTTTCTTTTCAATGTGAAAGTTATTTTGTGCATAAAGGTTAAGGTGAGTAATTTAATGAACATAGGTTGTCTCCTAACAATATTTGAACATGAGTTTATTTTCTCGTTGAAATTCAATTTCTTCCAAAGAAAATTGGAATATGATGAAAAATGGGAAAGAAAGAAATAATTTGCAAGAAAAGTGACTTGCATGGAATCATTGCTGACAAATAGAACATGATTCAATGAGAGGAAAAATCAGGTTCTATTTTTGTTTCCCTTGATTATTATTTTTTCTATTCTTTTTAATTTATGAGATTTATTTTATAAATGTTAGGATAGATTGTCATTATGTGATGATCTAAGAATATATCTTTATTATTATTAATATGTATTTTGTTTAGAGGAGTGATAATATTTTTGTAGTTTACTACTCCATATGAAATTTGATTATTTTGGAGACTAAAATCTTCTATTTCTTTTTACTCCGTTGGTATGAAAAATATAAGAATTTCATGAACAAATCAAATTGTGCATTGGTTCGAAGAATATAGAAACTTCATCAATTTGTTAAAATACTCTGTTTGAATGAATATTCTGACTTGAAGGGTACAAAATCTTTGTCAGGAATATTAGGCTAAAGGATTAAAAAAAGATAAAATCTTTTTTCATTAGCTAGAAATAATGTTGTATTTGTGGTTTCTGGAGATTAAAACCTTTTTTCTTTACTACTCTGTCTGAATTTGAAATTGATTAGAAGAATATAAAAACTTCATCAAAATTTGAGGTTCATTCGGTTAACGATTAGAAGAATATAAAAACTTCATCGTTAAACTAGAAACAAGTTACATAAATATTGAATCTTTATTGTTAGTATTCTAAATATTAAGTGGTCTGTCTAATTGTGACAGAAGGGAAAAAACACTAGTGACATAAAATTAGTGATTTTGTGCCTATAATGAGTGTTTCTATGGATTAAATCTCCATAAGAAAGTTTCGTGTTGCCAATGTGTATTTGATGGTATACAATTTGAAAATGAAAAAGAATGTGGTAAATAATTTCAAATACTTGAAAAATATTTTTGAGAACATATTTAAAATGTGGTGGTTCTTTACTTGTGATAAAGACAAAATTAGACTTACTATTTAATTTAAATTTGAAAGTACAAGATATGAAATTTGATGACATTCTTGTATTACCTACAAAATTCTTGGAGTATATTTGATATTGTGGTCGTTGAGTCTCTCTTTACTAGTATATGATATGACTAGTATGAAACCACAAAATTATATTACTCGTTCAAAAGAGTTCTATTCTTTGATTAAAAAGTTTCACTTAAAATATTGTGATTTTCAATTATAAGATATGTCTACTAAAATAATATTTTTTGTATAGACATGAACATTGGTGAACAACGACATGTTATGTTTGTGTTGTAAAACAAACATTTGGGTCATATTGCCCTTATTGGACGAGATTATGGTCATGGGTAATTTTATAACTAATTGAATGTTATGGAAAGGTCTTTCTGAAAAGGACATATTGTAAGGATTTTTATTGATTGTGAAAACATAAACAATCTAAACATTTAGAAATCCTATCAATTATTCAGGATCGTAGAACTATATGATTTTCACATAAATGTATTACTATGATAATTCAGTCAAGATATATACCTGAATCAGCCATTATAATTCTTCACTTGATTGAGCGGAAGTCTTTTCTTTTGGTTCTTCAGAATTTGTTTCTCTCTCTTGCCTTATACTTTATGAATAACTTTAATGGATAAGACTATGTCTTTATGGCACAGAGAGGACCCTTTAAATAGAGTTTGTTTTAACATCATTCCCACCTTTCCATTATGGTGAGTAGTGGAGATAATTGATAGTTGGAAGAGGTAATGGGTAAAGTGGAAGACTTAATGAGTAGTTGTACTAACTTCCTCACTTTTCCACTTCTCCACACATGTAAGTAACTTCTCCACTTATCCAATAAGAATCATCATTTAGTTAATAATTAAATATTAAACCAAAAAAATATTAATGTGAGTGAGTCATAAAACAAACATTCTCTCAATTAACACACGTAACATCATTTACTTAATGATTTAATAAACATTTCAATTACAATGTGCACATATACTACATCCAACATTATTTGTTGTTATTAAGTAAATCAACTAATATGAGTCATAGCGGTTGTACACCCCTTTATTTGACATAGTCCCTTCTGCACTACAATATTAGTCTATTGCCTAACACAACCTTTCAAATACATAATGGGTCCACCATAATGCTTAGAATATCTTTATCTAAAACAAAATCTGTCATCATCATTCTCAACATAACGTAAGCAAGAGAAAACAGGTAATAACGAAAACATATATATAATTGAGCTCAAAGTGTCTATTGCATAAATAAAATATAATTTTTACATAAAGTCATTTATTGCTATTAATAATACTCATTCTTTCAACATGTTCAACAAATTCATTGGGTGGTAATCCTTTTGTCAAAGGACCAGCAATCATAAATTTGGTGCTAATGAGTTCAATTGTCACTTTATGTTTCTGGACTTCTTCGTTAACTGAAAAGAATTTCAATTCCATATGCTTGGCACCCTTAGAATACATATCATTTTTAGAGATGGAGACTGTTGCAGTATTATCACGATAAATTTTCAGTGGCTTGAAAATACTCTTGACTAGTCCAAGTCCTGAAATAAAGTTCCGCAGCCAATTAGTCTGAACTGTGGCCTCAAAGCATGCCACAAACTCCGCTTCCATAGTGGATACAACTATAACAGACTGCTTTGCACTCTTCCATGATATTACTCCTCCAGATAATAGGAAAAAATATCCAAATGTCAATTTTTTTTGTATCCACACAACCAGCATAATTTGAATCTGAATATCCGATTACATCAAGATGATCAGATCTTCTATAAGTGAGCATATGATCTTTAGTTCCTTACAAGTATCGCAACACTTACTTTGCAGCTTTCCAGTGAATAATTCTTGAATTATTTTGATAACGACCCAACCTTCTAATAACAAAACTGATGTCTGATCTAGTACATGTTTGGACATACATTAGACTCCCAACTATTAATGCATAAGGAATATTATTCTTTTGCTTACGTTTCAATTCATTCTTTGAACATTGATTGAGACTAAATTAATCTCCTTTCAGTGTGTATAATTTCAAGAAGTTATGTGCTTCTTGTGGATCCTTTCTTTGTGTGTCTTGTTTGTTTTCCTTTAATACAATCCACACAAATGTTAAGGTCTGTAAAATCTAAATTTGAAAGAATTTCATTCTTAACTAATCTTTCCAATCTTTCTTTGGATATGTGACCTAAACATTTGTGTCGCAAGAAAGCAGATTGTTCATTCATCAAACTTCGTTCGGTTCCAATATTATAATGTAGAGTTAAGAGTGTTTCGACAAATAGATTATCAAGATTTAGTTTGTATAAGTTATCACAAAGAGTATCAGTACCAATGAGATAATTATGTTTAAACAAACTAAAACATCCATTAGCGAAATTAAAAGAGTATCCAGTCTCAACTTAGACAAAGAAACTAAATTTCTCAAAAGAGAAGGTACATAACAAGTTTTAAGTAAATCTAAGTAGTGCTCAATATCAAAGATCAAACGGTAAGTTCCTATAGCTTTAACTAGAGCCTTCACTCTATTCCCCATATACACATACCTTTCATTCTAGTTTCTGGTTTTTGTTGTAAGGAATCCCTGCATCGTATTAGAAACATGAACAGTACAACCAGAGTCAATCCACTAAGTATTATAAGAAACTTCAGTTAGATTTGATTCGAGACATGTAAAAGCACTAGGCTTACCTTTCTTCTCGAGCCATGTCCTAAATTTCAGGCAATCTTTCTGAAAGTGTCCAGACTTTCCACAGAAACGACACTTATCATTCTTGTGTTCCTTCTTATGTACTTGAGAGGAGGGCTCATTAACATTATGGTGCCTCTGTTTTCCTTTAGCATGTTTCTTTCCTTTCTTTCCAACTCCTTCATGACTTATAAAGTTAATGGAGTGGGTTCTTTGATTCTTGAGCCTTACTTCCTCCTGAACTAACATTCCGTGCAATTCATGCACGTTCTATTTGTCTTTTATGGTGTTGTGGTTCATTTGGAAAAGGGCCATACTCAGACGGTAATGAGTTGATAATGAATTGTACAAGGAAAATTTGTTCCACTTCCATTCTCAATGACTTAAGTCTTGTTGGCTACGTTTGTCATTTCAATGACATGCTCATGCATGGTACGTGAACCATCAAACTTCATGGTGGTTTAAGTACCCATTAGTGTCTAGCAAGAGACTTATCAGCAGTTTGAGAGGGTTCTTCCACGAATTTCAGTAAATCTTTTGCATTTTCAGTTTTGGGAAGAGTAGTCTTAACGTTGCTCGCAATATTCATTCGCATAAACATTATGCCTAATCTATTAGATCGACCCCAGTGCTTATAATGAGACCTTTCTTTAGTACTGCTAGTTTCAGTAATAGCAGCTAGCTTCTATGTGTAAAGTACAACATCAAGATCTAAAACTCCGAGATGAAATTTGATCTGTTCCCACCAATCTGAGAAGTTAAGATCGTTAAAGCTTGTAACAGAGGCAGAGTGCAGATGAAGGGCAAATGATGCAAATATAATATACTCATTTGTTCATACTTTGAGTTATAAATTTTAACTTACTATCAAATTCAAAAATGATTTATAAATTCTTAAATGTAAATTGATGTCCTCCTTTGGGCGAAACATCAAAATACAACTTTAGACATAATGATGCTTATATGTGAATTTAACGTAATTCAATAATTTTTAATGTGTCAGTTAATAATATTTATTATCTTTGGATAAAAAAATAAAACTAACGACACATCTAAATCATCTCATTAATGTTCAATGGTTATAAAATGAAATAATCAACCTCTGGGTGATCGGTAAATATCTTACAACCAAAAACTTCAATTTATTCGTAAGTTATATCAGTTATAAGCATCAAAACAATGGATAACTGAATATACGTTTAATCATTATTATTTTGAATTTATTCTTCAAAGATTAGACCACTTTGGTGATTAACTAATCTCATATGCATAATTTCAAAATAAAATACATCATTATAGAGAATAATTATTTCACTTAATACTACCTATTACCGTTTTCAAATAAGGAAAACATTAATTTTATGAAAATCACTAGTTCTTAAACCAAGCTCTTGATACCACATGTAATGATTTTTTATTGATTGTGAAAACATAAACAATATAAACATTCAGAAATCCTATCAATTATTCAGGATCATAGAACTATATGATTTTCACATAAAGGTATTATTATGATAATTCAGTCAAGAATATATAGTTGAATCATCCATTATAATTCTTGACTTGATTGAGCAGAAGTCTTTTCTTTTGGTTCTTCAGAATTTGTTTCTCTCTCTTGCCTTATACTTTATGAATTTCTTGGATATATAAGACTATATCTTTATGGCAGAGAAAGGAGCCTTTAAATAGAGTGTGTTTTAACATCATTCCCACCTTTCCATCATTGTAAGTAGTGGAGATAATGAATAGTTGGAAGAGGTAATGGGTAAAGTGGAGACTTAATGGGTAGTTGAACTAATTTCCCCACTTCTCCACTTCGCCACACATGTAAGTAACTTCTCCACTTATCCAATTAGAAATAGAATTTAGATAGTAATAAAATATTAAACCAAAATAATATTAATGTGAGTGGGTCATAAAACTAACACATATGACAAGGTGTTGGTTGTAAAACAATGTCTGGATTTGAGAAAATTATAAAAAAAAAGAGTAAAGAACAAAATATTTGTGGGAAAAGGTTACCTCACAAAAGCTCTTTTCAAACTTAGTATTTTTGTTTGTTCTTGGCTCAAATTGTTTGTGACGTAAATGATTGAGACATGTCGATTACAAAACCTTGCAAAAACTAATCAACGTAGAAGTTTTGCCTAACTTCTAGTGCAATAAATCAATGTCAAGTATGTGTTGTCATAATGAATTAGAATACCATAGAATTGGTTTATTTTGACATTTGTCAAATGAAGTTAACACCATCTCGTGGTGAGAAAAAAAATTCTTAATAGATTTTACTGACAATTGCGCTATATACTATTATGTCTATTTGATGAATGATAAGGATGAAGCAATAGAAACATATAGGTAATATAAAACTGAAGTTAAAAATCAGTTGAATAAAAGATTATCATGATTAGAAGTGGTATATATGGAGAATATGAATATTCTCTTATAAAAATATATTTGGAAAATGGAATCATCCATTAAATTTTTGTACATACTCACCTCAATCTAATGAAATTGTTGACAAGAAAAACAAAACCTAACATTGAAGGAGATGTTGAATCTTCCTACTTATAAGTTTAGGTTTATCACAAAACTTGTGGGGGAATGCTATCATTATAGCAAAAGAGAACAACAAATTTCTTTCATATGTTCAGAAAGAGAGAAGCAAAAAGTTTTATTTGTTAATAAGGGGAGAAACTAATACAAAACTTTTGTTTGTTAAGAAAGGGAGCAACAAAAAGTTTGTTTGTTTAGACTTTGTTGTATCCTGATAGAAAATTGTTTGTCATCCCTTAAAGTATATACAAGCAATAACTCTTGGAAGATAGTGATCTAACAATTTCCAATACAGTCTATTCCATATGAGAAATGGAAATGAGGAAACTATTCCCAAACGGTCAAAAATACGACCTAAGACTGTGGATTGTATATTCATTGGATATGCTACAAATAGTAAAGCATGTTCATTTCTGGTTCATACGTACGAACCGTCGGATAGTCAAGAAAAGGGTCTAAACGATCTTGGAAAGAACCAAAAAAGAATGTACTTAATAAAGAAAGTCATAGGCGTGATAAATGTCAATGGAAAAATTACTTCCTCCGGGCTTTATTTTGTAATATTTCTTCTTAAAAATGAGTCCATATAGTTGAAGAAGATATACATTCTGGGGACTCATCCTTTTTGGAAAGAGACTGCCAATAATAAGATAGATTCACTCTTGAGTAACCATACTTGAGAGTTGATTGATCTTCTTCCAGGAAATAAACTTTTGAGTTCAAAGTGAATCTACAAAAGGAAAAGAAAGTTAATGAAACTATTGTAAAATATAAAGCAAGTATTGCTTTTAGACAATAACATAACTAGGATCACATCAATTCAGATGTTGATTGCGCTAGTTGCGAATTTGTCAAAATGGATGTGAAAATATTTTTTTAGAGGAAGAAATTTACATGGAACAACCTGAGGGCTTTGTGGTTCCTGGTAAATAAAATGAAAGTATGTAAACTTGTTAAGTCACTTTGCGGACTAAAAACAAGCGTCCGAATAATGATACGTGAAGTTTGATCAAACGATGTTGGTAAATAAATTCAAGTACGTGATAAATATTTATATTAAAGACATCAAAATCACAAGGTCATTGTTTGTTTTTATGTTGATAACATGTTCATCATAAAAATAAATATTTCTTACATAAATGCTACTAAGCATATGCTAGAAGTAACTTCGATATGAAAGACATTGAAGTTACTGATGTGATTGAAAAGGCACTTGACAAGTTCAAGTATTTGGATTTCAATAATGTCAAGACTCTAATAAATGTGAGCTTCGTACTTCAAAAGAATGTAGATAATTGAATTATGCTAGAGTATTGAGAAGTATGATATATATTATGAATTGTACACGATCAACTTTAACATGTGCTACTAGTAAACTGAGTTGGTTGACAAGTAATCTCAATCAAACTCAATGGATGATAATAAAAAGAGTTTTGATTATTTAAAAATACTTAACAAACTATTATTTTGCATTATAACTAGTCTTCAACAATACTGGAAGAATATAGTGATGCAAATTGAATCACCAGGTTAAATGAAATAAAATTCACGAGTGGATATGTATTTACTCTTGGTGGAGGAGAAGTCTCTTGGAAATCTTCCAAACATAAATGTACCGCTCGCTCTACTATGAAATCATCAGTTTAAATAAGGCCGATGAAGAAGTTGAATGACTTCAAAATTTCTTGAAAGATTTTTGGCCCAAACCTATAGCTCATGTGAAAGTTAATTTGCAATAGGTTGGGCATGGAGTATGATGTATAACGGAAGGTCTCGTCATATATGACGTAGACATAGTATCGTTAGAGAACTACTCTCTAGTGGAATTATCATAATTTTCTATGTAAAGTCAAAGGATAATGCGTCGGGTCCACTTATAAAAGGCCTAACTAGACAGGGAGTTGATAGATTATCAAAGGGAATGAGACTATGGACGAGGGCTAGTCATTGTGGTGGTAACTCTACCTAGAAGACTGGAGATCCCAAGATCTAGGTTCAAGGAGATCAAACAAAGTCATTAATGACGGTTCAACATTGTCAAAATATTTTTTTATGGTCCATTCTCATGATAAGAGAATGTTCAGTAACAAGGATAATAACATTATGACTTTTTAATGGTTTCTAAGTTTGATACAGGGTATATCAAATGGTGTATCTACAGGATAATACATTTAGAAATCACCTATGTAAGTGTAAAGTATAGGTCGCTTCAATGAGAATATGGTAAGGTCAGTTCCCTACGCACTTATTAACCTAGATGTGTTCATGGTTGAAACGAACAAAACAATGAGAATAAAAAACAGTTCAAGATTTGATTGTGTGACTTATGTTGTCTAGGTATACACCAAAGCTCGACGGTTCAAAGATATCAAATCTACTGATTGACCGAGTATACCGATATAATTTTACTACGAAAAGTTTAAAGAGAAACCTATTTATCCAGATGCGATTAACCCTTACTTACGAATCACACAGTTTTTCATGCATATGTTTTTTTAAAAAAAATAGTCATTCCCTATAAATGTGGGGGATTGTTGGGTTTTAAAGGTGTGAACATGAAATGAAGGGTTGTGACTCTCCTGAAGGGTTGTCACTTTGTCAGAGGGTTGAGACCTTCTAAAGGGTTGTGGCCGTTTGAAAGGTTGTTCCTTTCCAAAGTGTTGTGGCCTTTCTGGAAGATTGTCTTCTTTCCAAAGTGTTGTGGACTCGGATAGTTCTTTGCGTTTTTCTTCCATCTTTTATTATTTTTATGATTTGCTAATCTGAATACAGAAGTTAACAGAGTATGTATTTAAATGTTAGAATTATTAGCAGGTAAAGTATGAGTTTCACTTGCTCTTTCTTTGTTAAGTATATGACATATTCAAGCGACTGCTTGAAGACCTCAGTTGTGAGATGTAGGACATCAGAATGTAAGGATTTGCTAACTTCTTCTAGACTGCCATGGATCCTTCCCTATCTTATGGTCCATCTTTTCGGGCACAAACACTGAGACTTTAGATCATGTTTTCTTGTTGGATTGCATCCCTTTACTCTAGACTTGCTAGATATTTTGGTACAACAATTTTCAGATGTAGGAGTATTCTGCAATCATTTTGTTGATTTTTCGAGATTATGGGAATTTAATTTTTTAATATTTTAAAACAATTTTCTTAGTGTTCAATATCATGACTTTGCTTTTTTAAATGGCCTAATGATTAAGTTCGGAATAGATAGTTGATTCTCCTACTAAAAAATTAGCGTGGATGCCACTGATAACGGATCAGGATCGTTACATGACTCCGCCTGCTATTTTTCCCTAATCTCTATTGCTATAGTATAATTTTTTTTTGTAAGTAGGAAACTTTGGTAGATCTTTTTAATATCATGAAAAGGGTTTCGGGTACGGGTAATTAGTTTGAGGTCATGAAGCTCTTTTAAGTTTTTTAACTTCAAAATAGGAGTAATATTTTTAAATGTTTTTGTGATTTCTGGTGATGTTGTCCGGAACGACAAACACGATATTGTATGAAGCAAAATAAAAATTGAGTAATTCTATAATTATAAAAACAAATTTTAACAATTTTATCATAATTATGCTACAATCTTGTGTATACTCTCACTTGTGTGTGGACTTGGACTATATACTTTCAGTCAGCAGTTTGCTATAGTTAGGTGGTCACGTTCAAATTTTGTCCCAAAGAAAGAAGTCATCGTGTTAGACATTAGGATACATATGTTTTGTAATTACAAACTTATACTTAATAAATTCTGAAAAATTATATAAATATACATCTTATTTTATTATATTTCAAAAATTCTTGATCAACTAAAAATATATCAAAAATTCCTTCACAGATACGTCACTCTTACATATCCGTATTTCTCCCCTCTCGGATATATTCCTCACGTATGTATTTGGATGTCTGCTGGCGTATGGAAGTCCAGTGATGTATCTGGATGCCTATCTCCTCTCTGATAAATTCCTCCCCTTTCGGATACATCCCTCACCTATGTATTCGGAGGTCCAGTGATGTATTCCTTGTCTAGTGATGTATCCGAAATTCAAAAATTTTAAGGGACTTTTGTAATTTAAAAAAAAGTAAGAAAAATAATGTAATTAACTCTTTCTAATATGAGATTTATGTAAAGATTTGGTATATTAGAAAAGTAGTATCTAAACTCTGTGGGGAAGGCAAGGCTACTCCGTCTGATCAAACTTATGTTCATTTTTGTAATGCTAGAAAATAAATATTATCTATCTAAGCTGATAAAGCAAACTAATGGCCGTTCGGATGGACTATCAAGGCTCAAATGGACCGTCAAGATCAGCATCAAGAGTGAAGCTGATATGAAGGAGTAATATATTTTTAGAAAACTAAATTTATGTAAATATAATATAATTAAGAAAGAAAAATTAGATACAAATCTAATTAAATACATGTAGGACTATTTCTTTTGAATTAATTATTTAGGTTTCATTTAAGCAGTTTTTATAGCATAATTGGTTTCGAAATTTCTTAACTTATTTCTATCGTTTAAAACTTATAAATTAATTAAGTGCAATGTGAGATTTCTAATTTTTAAATAAAGAATCATATAAGTATTGACGTTTAATTATAAACGAAAGTGAGGCATTTTTTTTCTCACTCACGAAAGTGTATTGTAGAAAACGAAATTCTATATCGAAAAGAGCGATCAGCCGCTGATTGAACTAATTTTGAATCATTTAGGTATTTTTTTCAACATAAGAAACAAATAGACTATATGCAAAATGACTGTCTGACCCACCAATAATGATATCATTCTTCTTCAATTATTTGCACAATTATTTCTTTAACTAACCACTCAAGGATGACCCAATTTGTAGATATTTATTTCAAGTGGGCCAACAACAAATTCCTATATTAGCCGCAAAGCCATTTCATCATCTATTAAGATAAAACTTTTAGGAAGTCCAAAAATGACTCTAGTTTAGATTTAATTAGAGATCTATAGCTATAATTTTTTTACTTATAATTCATAGCTGCATGTTAGGAGGAGAGAAGACACGGGTGAGATTAGGCGAGGAAGGAGAGAGAAGCAAACTGGTGAGAGAGGAGAGAGCTGAGGATGTAATAGAGAGGATGAATACCATCAATACTAAGTACATATAATAGAGAGGATTCTATCCATTCTATCAAGTTGAATCATGATACAATATTGATACACAATTAATCATTTATCATATATATAACATAATTGTATCAGGTATATCAATGAATATATTTGTATCAACGGATACAACTGTCATAAAACAAATTGTCATACTACAATTGATACAAAATAATGATGCAGTTAATATGAAATAGAAATATAGTTGATACAAAGTATAAACACAATTGTCATATTATATAAACGTTGTTTGAGATGCCAAGTTGTTTGGGCAAAGAGAGAGGGTGGGGGAAAGAGGTCAATGGGAGGAGAGAGGCGAGTGAGGAAAGAGAAAATAGAAATTTATTATAAAACTCTAATATTATATTTGGATCATTGTTGTTCATTATATTGTATTGTATCACTTTTATACCTATAATGTTTGTTCTGATTGTTATTTAAAATGTATTGTACTGTATTTTTAAATCTTGTTGTTACATAACAATGAAAATTCCTATTTATGAAACAACCAATTTGATGTGTTACCAGTGTTACTTAGTTTCATTTTCTAATTATATCTTTATATAATATTTCAAAATACTATTTTACCCTTTACCTTAATTATTTAAATCTAGTCAAACCTCCTACCCTAGAATAATTAAGGATATTTTAGTAAATTTATAAATTACGTACGATACAATCCAACCAAACAATAAAAATGTTATGAAACAACAACAAATAATACAGTCTAGTCAAACATTGTATCTACCATACAATACGGTATAATAGAGTGTAATACAATACAGTATGAAACAATAGATAATAATGATCCAAACAAAGTGTAAATGTTTTAAATTATAATTATGTACAATAAATATATACACCTATATTAAATTTCTGTAAATATCCAAGGTATGATACGCATTAGTGCGTTGTAGTCCCCAATTTTCAAGTTTATATGGGTGACATTTGATTCTTCGGTTTTCGATTTTATCAAACTTTGATTTGATTTTTTAGTTTCCAATTTTAAAAAAGTGTACACCGTATATTAAACCAAATTAATTTGATTTGGTTTGATTTTTTCTATTTCAATTCGGTTTAGTTTGGTGTTTTTAAATTGATTTTTCAATGTGAATAAAAATGAAAATAAGGATAAATTATAAAGATACTTAAAAATTTAAAATTATGTTAAGGAATGATGCATATTACAGTGGAACACTTATTTTGCTAACTAAAAGACTATATTTGGCTTTATAAAAAACAATGTGCCTCCAACAATTTATCGAGAAAAACAAGTATGAAGATGGTTCCTTTACATAATGTACATTGGTATGTTTGAGTTTCTCTTTGGAAATTGATATTTCAAGTTAACTATTGAATTATACATTTGGTGTTACTTTGATTTGTTCTCTAATGATATAAATTGATTGAATCTTTAATTTTTAGTTAAGAGAATGCCCATATATATATGAAAAAATATTAAAAATTTTTAATTTAGTTTGAATAAAAATTTATCTTTTCAATGCACCGAAGTTTTGAGACCCTTACACCGAACCGAAGAACCAAACTTTCAAAAAAAATAACACTGATACCAAATCGAAAAACTGAAGAACCAAATTAATTTGATTCGATTTGATTTTTCGATATTTATGCTCACCTTCCTGTTTATCATCTTATTCCCCCTCCTTTGAAAATGTTGTATAGATATTTCGCCGATATTATTTATTATTGAATAGAGATGAAAATGCCTTTGACATGCCAATTGAAGTCCTTGATTGTTCTAGCTAGATCCAATTAGTAAGAGCACACAATCACATTCTACTTCAATTTTCTTGGCATCATTCTTGTTACACCAAGCAATCTTGACCATCATCATCTTATTCAATCGATCTCCAACAAATCCTCAAGACAAAACTTGTATTTTTATGTTATTTGGAGGCTGCTGAACGGAGGTATGGTGGTGATTGACAGTGTTCGGGCCAAAAAAGACAATAAAAAGACACTAAATATATAAATATACTTTTGATACCAGATACTTATTTGTTAATTGTATCTAGTTGTTCCTCTTTTTCTAAGTATAGATCCATTATCAACTACATTATTGAATTAAGTAGAGCATATTTAATAACAAACTTATTTGATGAATATATTGATGTTTATTTGATACCAATAAGAATTACTTAAGTAGGATACATCTAATTTTGTTATAGTCAATAGGTAGACATTTTTTTTAAAAAAAAATATGAATGTATCTGTAATCTATATTAATAACTTACCTATAATTGTGCCTTCATTTTCCGATAGATATTTTTGAATTGTTTTGATTCATTTGATACAATTTTCCCTAATATTTCCAGGAATCACCAAAATATCTTATGTAAATTCATATTGTTAATATGTGGTTGATAACATATCAATAAATCTTAGGTACAATTAAAGAGTCACACACAAAAATGTGTCTTAGATACAAGTAATCAACAACTAAATACAAAAAAATAGGAATAGAGGTTGTTAGGTTAGTAAATAGCAAAATTATTGTTGGATTTTGTAATATTATATACTATAACTATTTACGAAATTTCTTTTGTATATATATCAACTAGGGAGAAAAAATCAAGACCCTAATTAATCTTGTTGAGACATTCATATGATTAGGAGACTACACTATTTTATAATTACCAAACTAGATATTAGCAACGTTATACTATTACTTAGCTAGTTTATGCGTACATCAAAATATTAAATCAGGATGTAACACTAAAAAATTGTGAAATATGTGAAACAAACACCAGAGATAAGAATTCTAATAAAAAGCGAAGGTACAAATAAGTTGGCATTCTTTTGTGATACAGATTGAGCAGTTGCCCAAACACTAAAAGATCATTACACCATATTTGGTGAAAATTGGATCCTTTGATCTCTAGACAGTCAAAAAAGAAAAAAGAAAGTAAATAGACAAATTCTGAAAATTCGAAAAAGCAAAATATAAGTATTTTCTTATAAAAATAAATAAATAAATAATTCATTTGAATTTATAAGGTTATGGAGATTTAATAGCATCTACATCGATAAAATGGTATTAGTTGAACACCCCTTATTGAAAATATAAATAAATATATATTAAATATAATCATATGGTTAGATGAAGCCTAAAACAAATAAAACACAATATATATATA